>NW_027189128.1:5897512-6045012 GCF_040958095.1 Procambarus clarkii | reverse complement strand
AGAGAGAAAGGAATCAGGGAGCCACACCCCAGATCCCTACAATCCCAGAGGGAAACGGGGAACCCTTCTCAAACAGTGCATTAGCCACAGGGAGTGCGGCACCACCCCCTCATTCCACCCAACAGACACCCTACCTGCCCCAACCCCTGTCAGCCCCCCACTAAGTACCCACCTAAGGCACCCCTCTCCTCCCACTCACCCCCCTCCTCCCACTCCCCCCTCCCCCCAGGACCTCCCTTCTCCCTCATCCCCCAAGCCCTCCCTTCTCCCACATGCCCTTCCGTCCCTCCCACCCACAAGCCCTCCATTCTCCCCCACCCCCCTAAGCTCCCCACTCTCCCCCACCCCACCTAAGCCTTCCCCTCTCCACCACTCCCCAAAACCCTCCCCTCTTCCTCAACCACCTCAGCCTTCCCTTTCCCCCCACGCCCCCCAAGCCCTCCCCACTTTATTGCCCCCCCAAACCCCCCTTTCTCCCCCATCCCCCCACCCCCCTCAACCCTCCCCCTCTCACCCACCCCCCCAACCCTCTCCCCCCTCACCCACTCCCCCTACCCTCCCCCTCCCCCCCCCTCACCCACTCCCCCTACCCTCCCCCTCCCCCCCTCACCCACTCCCCCTACCCTCCCCCTCCTTCCTACCCCCCCAAGCCCTTCCTCCTCCACCAGTCTCCCCATACCAGATCCTCCCAGCTCCCGCTCACCCCAGACCCCACAGGTCCTCCCCAGAGGAGAAGCAGAAGAGAGTTAGTTTCAGGGCAATGTACTCGAACATAGATGGGATCACAAGCAAGGCAAGTGAACTAAGGGAAAGAGCACAAGAAGTGAACCCAGATGTAATTGGACTCACTGAAACAAAACTCTCTGGAATCATAACGAATGCCGTGTTTCCCCAGGAGTACACAATAATAAGGAAAGAGAGGGAAGGTAGGGGAGGAGGAGGAGTGGCCCTACTCATGAGAAAGGAATGGAGTTTTAAGGAGATGGCTATCCCGGGCTGTGAGGGTTTCAGAGACTACATAGCAGGCACCATGACAATGGGAGGACCAAGGATAGTAGTAGCAGTAATATATAATCCTCCACCAAATGACAAAAGACCCAGTCAAGAGTACGAAAGCAACAACATGGCAGTTAACACTATAATATAGAGGGCAGCCTCTTCTGCCTGTAGAAATAGATCCCACCTGCTCATCATGGGGGACTTCAATCACGGCAGGATTGATTGGGAGAACAAGGAACCGCATGGAGGCGAGGATACATGGAGAGCCAAACTACTGGAGGTGGCGTCTAGAAACTTCTTAACCCAGCATGTCAGTGAACCCACAAGGATGAGAGGAAACGACGAACCAGCGAGACTCGACCTGGTTTTCACCCTGAACGACTCTGACATAAGAGAAATCAGTTTTGAGGACCCAGTAGGAATGAGCGACCACAGTGTATTGGTGTTTGAGTACCTGATTGAAGAAGGGTTATTGAACTCGAGAAGGGATACCGAAACCAAAAGGTTAGCATACCGAAAGGGAAACTATGAGGAGATAAGAAAATGCCTAGCAGATATAGCATGGGAAGCAGAGCTCAGGGAAAAGACGGCCCAAGATATGATGGAATACATCACGCAAAAATGCAAGGATGCAGCAAACAAGTTTGTCCCAGTCCAAAAGGAAAACAGTGAAATGAAGATGAGAAACCCATGGTTTAATCAGAGATGTAGGCTAGCTAAGCAGCAAAGTAAAAGGGCATGGAGAAACTATAGGAATAACAGGACACTGGAGAGCAGAGAAAGATACCAGAATGCCAGGAATGAATATGTTAGGATGAGAAGAGAGGCAGAAAGACAATACGAAAATGACATCGCAAGCAAGGCAAAGACTTCAGCCTAAATTGCTGCATAGCCACATCAGGAGAAAAACAACAGTAAAGGAACAGGTTATGCAATTAAGGTTAGGGGCAGAAGGATTCACTACAAACGACAAGGAAGTGTGTGAGGAACTGAATAAGAAATTCCAGGAGGTCTTCACCTTGGAGCAAGGAGAAATCCCAGAGATAAGAGAGGGAATAGCTAACCAGGAACCACTGGAAGAGTTTGAGATTACCAGCGGGGAAGTAAGGAAGTGTTTACTAGAATTGGATGTGACAAAGGCTATAGGTCCAGATGGAATCTCCCCTTGGATACTAAAGGAAGGAGCAGAAGAACTGTGCCTCCCGCTCTCCATGGTGTATAACAAATCACTGGCAACAGGGGAACTGCCAGAAATTTGGAAAGCAGCTAACGTAGTCCCGATATACAAGAAAGGGGATAGGCAGGAGGCACTGAATTACAGACCAGTGTCCCTAACCTGCATACCATGCAAGTTGATGGAGAAGATTGTGCGAAGAAAGCTAGTGGAACATCTGGAGCGAAAGAACTTTGTAACACAGCATCAACATGGATTCAGGGATGGCAGGTCCTGCCTCACAGGGTTACTTGAATTCTACGACCAGGCAACAAAAATAAGGCAAGAAAGAGAAGGGTGGGCGGACTGCATATTTTTGGATTGTCAGAAAGCCTTTGACACAGTGCCACACAAGAGGCTAGTGAAAAAACTGGAGATGCAGGCTGGAGTGAAAGGGAAGGTACTCCGTTGGATACAGGAATACCTAAGTAACAGGAGACAACGAGTCAGTGTGAGGGGTGAGGTCTCAGATTGGCAGAGACGTTACGAGTGGAGTACCGCAGGGGTCAGTCCTTGGACCTATACTGTTTCTGATATATGTAAATGATCTTCCAGAGGGTATAGAATCGTTTCTCTCAATGTTTGCCGATGATGCAAAAATTATGAGGAGGATTGAAACTGAGGACGATAGTAGGAGGCTACAAGATGACCTAGACAGACTGAGTGAATGGTCCAACAAATGGCTGTTGAAGTTCAACCCGAGTAAATGCAAAGTAATGAAACTAGGTGGTGGAAATAGGAGGCCAAACACAGGATACAGAATAGGAGACGAAGTACTTAATGAAACGAACAGAGAGAAAGATCTAGGAGTTGATATCACACCAAACCTGTCTCCTGAAGCCCACATAAAAAGAATAACGTCTGCGGCATATGCGAGGCTGGCTAACATCAGAACAGCGTTCAGGAACCTGTGTAAGGAATCATTCAGAATCTTGTACACCACATATGTAAGACCAATCCTGGAGTATGCGGCCCCAGCATGGAGCCCGTACCTTGTCAAGCACAAGACGAAGCTGGAAAAAGTCCAAAGGTATGCCACTAGACTAGTCCCAGAACTAAGAGGCATGAGTTACGAGGAAAGGCTGCGGGAAATGCACCTTACGACACTGGAAGACAGAAGAGTAAGGGGAGACATGATCACAACCTACAAAATCCTCAGAGGAATCGACCGGGTAAACAAGGATAAACTATTCAACACTGGTGGGACGCGAACAAGGGGACACAGGTGGAAACTGAGTACTCACATGAGCCACAGAGACGTTAGAAGGAACTTTTTCAGTGTCAGAGTAGTTAACGGATGGAATGCATTAGGCAGTGATGTGGTGGAGGCTGACTCCATACACAGTTTTAAATGTAGATATGATAGAGCCCAGTAGGCTCAGGAATCTGTACACCAGTTGATTGACAGTTGAGAGGCGGGACCAAAGAGCCAAAGCTCAACCCCCGCAAGCACAAATAGGTGAGTACAAATAGGTGAGTACACACACACACACACACACACACACACACAGAAGGAGAGAAGGGACTTCGTGACAAATCGAGAACATGGGTTCAGGGAGGGTAAATCTTGCCTGACTGGCTTAGTAGAGTTCTACGACCAGGTGAAAAAGATTAAGCAAGAAAGAGAGGGCTGGGCGGACTGCATTTTCTTGGATTGTCGGAAAGCCTTTGACACAGTACCGCATAAGAGGCTGGTACATAAGCTGGAGAGACAGGCAGGTGTAGCTGGTAAGGTGCTCCAATGGATAAGTACCTAAGCAATAGGAAGCAGAGAGTTACGGTGAGGGGTGAGACCTCTGATTGGCGTGAAGTCACCAGTGGAGTCTCACAGGGCTCTGTACTCGGTCCTATCTTGTTTCTGATATATGTAAATGATTTCCCGGAGGGTATAGATTCATTTCTCTCAATGTTTGCGGATGATGCCAAAATTATGAGAAGGATTAAGACAGAAGAGGACTGTTTGAGGCTTCAAGAAGACCTAGACAAACTGAAGGAATGGTCGAACAAGTGGTTGTTAGAGTTCAACCCAACCAAATGTAATGTAATGAAGATAGGTGTAGGGAGCAGGAGGCCAAATACAAGGTATCATCTGGGAGAGGAAATCCTTCAGGAGTCAGAGAAAGAAAAAGACTTGGGAGTTGATATCACGCCAGACTTGTCTCCTGCAGCACATATCAAGAGGATAACATCAGCGGCATATGCCAGGCTGGCCAACATACGAACGGCATTCAGAAATTTGTGTAAAGAATCATTCAGAACTTTGTATAACACATATGTCAGGCCAATTTTGGAGTATGCAGCCCCAGCATGGTGTCCATATCTAGTCAAGGATAAGACTAAACTGGAAAAGGTTCAAAGATTTGCCCCCAGACTAGTACCCGAGCTGAGAGATATGAGCTACGAGGAGAGACTGCGGGAATTGAACCTCACTTCGCTGGAAGACAGAAGAGTTTAGGGGGGGACATGATCACTACATTCAAGATTCTAAAGGGAATTGATAGGGTAGATAAATACAGGCTATTTAACACAAGGGGCACACGCACAAGGGGACACAGGTGGAAACTGAGCGTCCAAATGAGCCACAGAGATATTAGAAAGAACTTTTTTAGTGTCAGAGTGGTTGACAAATGGAATGCATTAGGAAGTGATGTGGTGGAGGCTGACTCCATACACAGTTTCAAGTGTAGATATGATAGAGCCCAATAGGCTCAGGAATCTGTACACCTGTTGATTGACGGTTGAGAGGCGGGACCAAAGAGCCAGAGCTCAACCCCCGCAAGCACAACTAGGTGAGTACACACACACACACACACACACACACACACACACACACACACACACAATAATATTCATTTGGTGTTGGATGTAAAGGACTAGACACGCTTTGCATGTTGACCAATCCTCACCCTAGAAAATGAAGGTACGACGATGTTTCGGTCTATCCTGGACCATTCCTAAGTCGATTGTGCTTTATATTTCAAACCTGATATTTATTTTGGATAGTAGATAGCTGATTTTCCACGTTACGTTGCATTGTGAGTAACAAGGTCTAAAAATCTGTCACACAGTAATAATTATTTTGTGATGAATGAAGTTGAGATGGAGATTGACTAGACAAGCTTTACATTTAAAAAATATATATATTTTGGACATCAGAAAGCTGATTTTCCGCAAGGCGTTTTTGATGCTTTTTTGGTTTTGAAAATAATTGACAGTTTAGACCAAGTTTAGTGAGGTCGTGTTGGTCCTTATTAAGATCGTAAGTTGCGAGGTTTATGTAGCCATCCTTTGGACGAGGGATCTTTAACTGTCCATCGTTTAGAGCTGTCAATTTTCGGAGGGTCTTAGTTTCTAAATAGGTTTTGTGTTGTTGTTTTAGTTTGAGTAGTTCACTGTTGATGGTGTGCTTGAGTTGGTTAGGGGATATTGTAACTAGGATCCATTTATTTAACTGCTATTCAGACTGCTCTGTAAGGGTTTGGAGGGCTTCCTTCTTCGCGTTAAGTTGATGCTGTATGAGATCTTCTTATCTTGAGGTTATCTTGAGTGTATTTCGGGGCTTTAGTGTCCCCGCGGCCAGGTCCTCGACTAGGCCTCCACCCCCAGGAAGCAGCCCGTGACAGCTGACTAACTCCCAGGTACATATGTACTGCTAGGTAACAGGGGCATAGGGTGAAAGAAACCCATCGTTTCTCGTCGGCGCCCGGGATCGAACCCGGGACCACAGTATCACATGTCTAGCGTACTGTCCTCTCGGCCCCCAACATCTTGCCTACATATATCTGTAAACTCTGTGTTGCAGACTGCTGGGTCATGTGGAGTTATATTGGTGAATACTGGCAGCAGGTATTCATTTATACATGTTGCACTGAATATGACTGCTCATTCTGTATTGATTATTTTCTTGTTTAGGGCTTCTATCCCTCTGAACAGTGCTCTTACATCTTGGTTTAATTGGAAGAGAAGTTCTTCAAAAGTCATCTGCGTTTAGTGATCTGTACACAGATAATAGCCCTCCCCTTCCCCCTTCCACTTCTCCTTCCCATTACCTCCTCTCGTTCGCCTTTCCTTATCCTGTTCACCCTCCCCTTCCTTCGAGCCGACATCGGTCATAAACACGTCAAGGGCAGGCAAGGGACACTGTCCAGGCGTCTCAGGCCATATCTAGGGGAAGAGGAGGGTTATGAGCTGTGTACAGATCACTACATTTGTTCCGAGGTAAAGAAAAATCAATAAATAATTGTAGACTGTATTACACTTGTTATAAAATTACTCACCGTTTCGAACCTACATGGTTCATTCTCAAGTGATTTTAAAGTACAAAGGATATTGGATTTATACCATTAGGGGGGAGGGTGTCAGGTGTAGACAAAGTAGACCAATACAATTGGGTCAAGAATAAGGCATAAAGGGGAGAAAAGTAAGGCGTTAAAGTTTGAAGAAAAAGGCGAAAATAGGAGCCAAAGCACGTTGGGCCCATGATTCACGTGAATTGTTCATAGCATGTTGAGCAATGTCTTCTATGTTGGCATCTTCATGTTCCGGTCTTGTTCTTACTCTCATGGTGGGTAGATGAATAGTTCCATAATTTGGGTTTTCATGGTAGATTTTTCCGTTTTTATGTGGATTGCTCCAAAAATTTATAATCTTCTTACATCTTGGGTTATGTCTATTATACAAGTATTTTTATGCAATCTATATAAATAAAAATGGAAATGTTCGTTTGTTTATAATCGCTAATCTCCGGAATTTCTTCACTGATTACTTTGAAATTTTCACACCACATTCCATTCTCATCCGAGCAGGTTTTTATATACATATTATATAGATGTCACGTCTGTGACGGTAAAAAAAAACATGCTTTTTCTGAAAAACAGTGTTTCATGTGAGGGAAATCTTCGAAACCTCTTTACCGATTGCGTTGAAATTTTGACACAACGTTGCATTCGAATAGGTGCATCTTTTTATATACCTGTTATATACATGCCTCACCTGTGACAAGAAAAAACATGCTTATTTTGAAAAAAAACGCCATCTGTTGGTCGTATGAGCAACACACTGCTGTAATCTCTGCAAGTTCTTCACTGATTGTTTTGAAATTTTGACACAACGTTGCATTCGAATAGGCGCGTTTTTTCACATGCCTAGCTATATAGATGCTCCCCCCTGTGACAGGTAAAAACATGCATTTTTGATAAACATCGCCATCTGTTGCACATAAGATCAACACATGCTATGCTAAATATGTTACAATTCCATTTCAATGTTTCTGATTTCATTGATAAATGGAATTTTCTTAAATTTCGATTTATATTACTTTTGATTCAATTATTTTGTGTGACATTGCGTTGGAATTGAGCTGTGTTGTTAACCATACTGTTCATTTCTTGAGTATAGTTTATTTTTCTATTATTTCGTTATTTTCATTTCGTTTTTTGAACTTTTTTTCTTATATTTCTGTGATGGGGACATCTGGGGCCAGATTCACGAAGCAGTTATGCAAGTACTTACGAAAGTGTACATCGTTCCTCAATCTTTGATGGCTTTAGTTGCATTTATTAAACAGTTTACAAGCATGAAAACTTGTCAATCAACTGTTGTTATTTTTATAAACAGCCTCCTGGTTATTCGGACATCATTAACTGTTTAATAATTGTAAACAAAGCTGCCAAAGATTGAGAAGATATGTACAGTTTCGTAAGTGTTTGCCTAACTTCTTTGTGAATCTAGCCCCAGATCATTTGATGTTCCCAATTTTCTGATGGGAACATCAGATCATTTGATCATCAAACTAGGGAGTGGGGAATGGTGGGGATGACGAGGGGACAGGGGAGTTGGGGATGGTGGGGACGAGGGGAATGGAGAATGGTTGGGATGACAAGGGGGACGGGAGAGTGGCAGATAGTGGGGAGGATGAGGAGACGGGGGAGGAGAGGGAATGGTAGGGAGGACAAGGGGATGGGGGAGGTGGGGGAATGGTAGGGAGGACGAGGGGACAGGGGAAAGGGTAATGGTGGGGGAGGACGAGGGGACAGGGGAGTTGGGGATGGTGGGGGCGAGGGGAATGGAGAATGGTTTGGAGGAAAAGGGGACAGGAGAGTGGCGGATAGTGGGGAGGATGAGGGGACGGGGGATGAGAGGGAATGGTAGGGAGGACGGGGGAGGGGGGGTGGTAGGGAGGACGAGGGGACGGGGAGTAGGAGATTGTGGGGAGGACGAGGGGTTTGTGGAGTAGGGAATGGTTAAGTGGACGAGGGGAAGCTGGAGTGGAGTATGAAGGGGAGGAAAAAGGAACGAGGGAGTGAGGAATGGTTGGGAGGACGAAGGAACGGGGAAGGAGGGGGGAATGTTTGGGAGGACTGTGAGACAGGGGAAGGTTACTGTGACTCAGCAACACATATGCGTTGCTGAACCACAGCAACGCGTGGCCGGGTACAGCTAGTAGAAAATAAAGTAATTGTTACATACATAGTGATGGGTGTGCATTCTCGAAGATGTAGAAGCTACAGCAAAATCAGATTATTAACAAAGGAGATAAAATACCACAAATCTATAAAAAAAAATTGTCCTCCCCCCTAAAAAAATGAACATTGGTGATATTAACAAATATTGACATTGGGCAACGTAATTATATGATATAACAATATACATCATAATTCCATATTCATTTTTAATTGTGTTATCTGCCCATTTTTGGGCAAATAGTCAAATAAAATCCATTTTGTAACGTATTGGGATGAAACATTCACGATGCTGTTGCCAAAAAAATCGTGATTTGTGTAACGCTTTCAATTAATTTGTATTATATTCGAATATTTTTTGAGCTCCTTGCCCCTTTATTTTACTTCCCGCTTGCCCTTGCCTCCCTGAAATGTAACAACTCCATTCTTATCCTTCCTTCCGACAAAGGCAATTCGGTGGTTGTCCTTGACCGTGTGGACTACCTCCAGAGAACAAATGTCTTACTTCCCTGACTTCTAACTTTTTGGATGGCCATAAAACTTCCTTCAACCGCAAATTAAGACAGCTCTCTCGTCTTTACCCTCCTGACTTCGATCTTATTAATCGTTTTCGAGTCATCTGTCCTTCTCTTCCTTATATGTATGATCAACCTAAGACTCATAAACCTGGTGCTCCTCTTCGCCCTATCATTTCTTCAAGGGGGCTCTGTCGACTACCCTCTTGCCTCCTGGCTAGCTAAAACTTTGATTCCTTACCTTGGCAATTTTTCTCCTGCCCACCTTCGTCACTCTCAGGGCACTCATAGAAAGACTGCGCCTGCAGCCCTCCTGTAAGATGCCTAGTCTTGATGTCGGCTCTCTGTTCACTACTGTTCCCCCTCGATGACGTTCTCTCTTTCCTTAGACAGAAGGCGACTGAGGGCCTTCTTCCTCGCCTGCTTCCCACTGACGTTTTCCTTGAACTCATCAGACTCTGTGTTGATTCTAACTCATTCTCTTTCAACAGTAAATACTTCTCAAAAATTTTAGGTTCCCCTCTTTCCCCTGTTCATGCTCATCTCTTATCGGAATACTTTGAAACTGTTCTTTTTCCCACTACTGATACTCGTCCCTCTCTCCGGCTTCGCTATGTTGATGATATTTTTGCTTAATGGCCCCATGACCTTAGTCTTATCCAGCTTTTCTTCTCCTCTCCTCTCTTAACAATCTGGCACCTTCAATACATTTCAAAGTTGAATGGAAATCTAATTCCTTCCTTCCTTTTCTTGACGTTCACGTTCACAACTCTGTGCCCGGGTTCTTTTTCTCTGTCTACCGCAGACCCATGCATAGCGGCATGTACAATAATTTCTTTTCCTACCATCCTCCTTCTGTTAAGAAAAGTGTCTTCGTCTCTCTCTTCCTCTACGCTCTACACATCTGCGAACCTCAGTTTCTTGATTCTAAAATTTCCTTAATTTATAAATCTTTCTCTCCCCTTGGTTACCCTTTAGATTTTATGAACTGTGCCTATTCTCAAGCAAAACGAAATTTCTTTCATCCTAAACCTGCTTCCAACACTAGCAGCAATATGCTCCGCCTTCCCTTCATATCTAGTTTACACTGGTCCTCCTGCTTCTAATGCTGCTGGTGTCTACTCTGTTTCTTGTTCGTCTTGTCCTCTCCAATATTTTAGTGAAACTGGGCATACACTTAATGACAAACTTAAAAACACAAGAGAAGTGTTAAGTCTGCAGACACAAACAACGCTCTCTTCTGCCATGTAAGGGATTCTAATCATTCTATTGATTGGTCTTCCTCTAAAATAATCTTTCCTGCCTCTACTCTACACAGACGCTATCTTGTAGAATCAGTTCTGATACACACCCTGCCCAACATGAACCTGAGTCCTGGCTTTGTTGCTGTTGACTCTTCCCTCTCACGGCATATACTCAAATGCTCTAAACTTTCTAACATACGTGACCTAACATAAGCCTACCTTTCATTTTTCTCTTTTCTCTTTCTTTCTCTTTTTTTTTCTCTCACGTTCCCATTATTATACCTATTATTACTCCCTTTATTACACCTTACCAACCGTACGTTTTCCCTTGCTCTTTTCTTCCTCTTAGATTTCCGTCTCCTCATCTCTCTCGCATTACTCATGCCCTTGCCTCCTTCGTCTCATAGAGCCAAAGTAGCAGAAGGAAGATCCACTGCGATATGCCACAACAAGCCACTGGTTACTACTCATTCAAGCCTGGCAAAAATATTTCCTGAGACATTGCAGTAACCATACACAGACTCAGACTTGGTTACAAGTGCTGCTGGGAGGTAATAAACCCAATAGTTAAAGAGTGTCATATCTGTGGAACAGAAGCAGAGGCGCCCCTGTTACACTACTTACTGGAATGTGAAGCTACTGAAACCCTGCGGATCAAACTCAACATTAATACAACAACAGCAGCTGCATTAGATGCACATTCCACAGCGACTACAATGATTAGAAAAGCCGTAGAGGAATGGAACTCATTAGTGAGCATTCTGCATCTATATCCGCCACCAAGATAATGTTATTAAAACAAGACTAAAACCAGTGCACTAAAACAGAAGAGAAAAAGAAACAGGGAAAAAGGAGGAATCAATACCAACATTTAAAACTTTGACCGAAATATGACAGTAACAAGGTTATCGCGAATAACCGAACTCAATTACGGGCTCACTATAGCCCGTGTTACATGGACATTTCGTTCTGAGTAGCTAAATCTAAAACGACAACAATAACAACTCGTGTCATGACAATCGACTTGATAATGGTCCAGGACGGACCGAAACGTCGTCGTCTCTTCAATTTCTATGCTTGGTCGCCATTTTTCAGCCACGTTATTGCGACTTTTCATCTGCATAATATCTTTATTAGTAATATTGTTTAACTAACATTATCAACTCTTTGTTTTCCTTGTCTCAAGCTTGTGTGATCATATAGCGACTTGGTTGATGAAGGATATCCTCAGTGAATAATATTCTTCATTTGACAATGATAACACAGTATTGCTCTCTTTCAAGTAATTATACTAGTCATTATACATTATACTATTAACTAGTATGCAGCAGGATATCTTAAATTATAATACTATTTTCAGGCGTAGCATCGTGTTGCTCATTCCTTAAACTGAAATAGTAAGATAACTAATGGTGGTGTTCAGAGCATCTGTGAAGGTCGTTGTTAAATGATGACGGCAACGATGTTCCTCATGCCTCTTTCAGCCAATTCTCAAATTTCATCAGTTACATACCATTTATGGTTATATGGGATGAATGGTGATGGCAACAATGTTTCTCTTTAATTGAGCTAGCATTGCCAACATTATATTGCCAAGGTTTATGGTGTACGATGCTTATAAAGGTTATATTGGCTAACTGACGATGGCAGGACTGGAGCTATCGGTTCACCCCAGTAAAGTCAGCTATTGCTTCATAATGGTCTTCTTCTCTTAATAATAATAATGCAAATAATAAAAATAAAAATAATAATAATAATAATAATAATAATAATAATAATAATAATAATAATAATAATAATAATAATAATAATAATAATAATAATATTTATTAAGGGAAAAGTACATACATATTAAATTGGATACAAATGACAATCCCCATACCCCCTCAGCCAGGGAAAATGATCGAGGGACATCACCACAGACAGGGACAGGGAAGAATGGTGCATACTATCTGTGAATGGATCAGCCAGGCATTATAGGGGGATTCAGCAGAGACCTGCAGGAAATGCAAGCATTAATACATAGCCAAATAAGTGAGTTGGAGGAAGCCAAGGAGAAGATAAAGAGACTCAGGGAAAAATCAGAATTCAAACCAGTACAGGGTATGCAACCTCCTGGAGACAGGGTACGAAGCTGATGGAGGGCGCCTTCCAGGGGGGGACTCTCGTTTGCAGAAATACTGCAAAACATCCAAAGTGCCAAGCCTGCTTTAGAGGCAGAAGCTATGAAAGCAGCTACCTCACAGGAAGGTGCAAAATGCACTGAACAAATGTTGGAAAGGAAAAAAGCAGTTATAATTGTAGGAGTAGGAACCAGAAGGATCCAGTCGGGAGAAGATGAGAAGGGGGGGACCGAGCAACAATGACAGGGATCATGGAGAGATTGGATATGGAAGAGGCAAATTGCAACATAGAGAAGGTTTTCAGACTGGGCATCTACAAGAAGAAAAGGAAACAACTGATAAAGGTAGTTCTAATGAACGAGGTAATAAAATAAAAAATCCTATCCAGAAAGAGCAGATTTATGAGGTTAGGGGGATGTGATGACGTCTCTCTGCAAAGGTACATGACGAGGGAGGAGAGAAGGAAGGCTGCAGAAGCAAGGAAACGCAAAGAAAGGGTTTAGAATATGGGAGTCATAAGACTCAGATCAGTAGCTCCAGGAACCTCAGAGGGGAGTGGGAATCCCCCCACCAACAAGCCAGTAACCCCAGGGTGGATTATAACAGATGCCTCTCATCATCCATCTCAATAGCCATCCCTCAACAATCACCTGCACCTCCCCAGACAGTGAAGTTCCTCTTCAGACCATGTCCCCTCCCTGGTCTCTGACCCCAGGCCCACCATGTTCCCCCCCCCCCTCATGCCCGTCTTCTTCCACAACCCCTTCCACAGGCCCTCCCTGTTCCTTCACCCCTTGACCTTCCCTTGTTTCTCCAGCCCATGCCCTTCCCAGTTCCGCCATCCCAAGCTCTCCTTCCTACCCCAACCCCCCTTCCTCCTTCACCCCACCCCTCCCCAGGCTCCCTTTCCCTCCCCAACCCCCAGCCTCCCGGTCAACCCAACTCAGTCTCCCCTGCAAACCGCAACCCGTGATCTCCCACCACATGCCCCTCCTGCTTCCTCATCCCATGCCCTAATTAACCCCCAACCTCCGACTCCTTCAGCCACACCACCTAATACCCTTCTAGCCTCCCAGGTCCTCCTTGCTAGGCCCTCCCACCCCATGATACCTCCTGCCCTCCAACTCCAGGAGAATCAACAGAAACTGAGAATAGACAGAGGAGAGTCAGCTTCAATGTAATGTACTCGAACATAAATGGGGTTACAAGCAAGACAACTGAACTTAGGGAAAGAGCACAGGAAGTAAACCCAAATGTAATTGGACTCACAGAACAAAACTCTCAGTAATCATAATGAATGCAGTGTTTTCCCAGGACTACAGTGTAATAGGTAAAGAGAGGAAAGGAAGGGGAGGAGGCGGAGTGGCTCTACTGATGAGAAATTAATTGAGTTTCGAGGAGATGGTTATTCCGGGATGTGAAGGGTTCAGAGACTTTATAACAGGTACCATGACGATGGGAGGATCAGGAGTAGTAGTAGCAGTCATATATAACACCACCACCAAATGAAAGAAGACCCAGGCAAGAGTATGACAGAAACAACATAGCAGTTAGCACTATAATTGAGAGAGCAACCGCTGCTGCCTGTAGAAATTGCTCCCATCTGCTCATAATTGCGGACTTTAATCACCGAAGGATACACTGGGAAAACAAGGAACCACATGGAGGTGAGGAAACATGAAGAGCAAAACTGTTGGAGGTGGCGACTAGAAACATTTTAAGTCAGTATGTCAAGGGTCCCACGAGAATGAGAGGCAACGATGAACCAGCAAGACTCGACCTAGTATTTACTCTGAACGATTCAGACATAAGGGAAATCGGTCTCGAATCTCCCGTGGGAATGAGTGATCACAGTGTGAGAGTTTGAGATTAGTGGAATAAGTGAAATGGTTGAGGAATTGAGCTCGTAAAATTTCTAAGAATTTTATTTATTCTTTAACCTTTATTCCTGTCGTGATATTCAATTAGGTCGCCTGAGGAAGGACTTGCTTAGCTAACACACAAAGTGTAGTAAGATGCTCATTCCTCACTCTAGGACCATATATGAACAATTGACTAGGCGGGAGCAAACGCTGAGACACCCAATAAAATTGAAATCCGCTCCACTTGGTCGCTGACCTTCGCCATTCGCCGAAATGAATCTAACGAGTTGGTCCTGGGCTCTCACAACAATAATTTATTGTTGTGTGGTGCCGTATATTTGGTCCAAAACTCTGAATCAGTCTCAATTTTTATAGTCGAGTGTGACAGTACAATTACAGGACAATAATAATGTGTGGGGTGTAACGGAAAGACAGTGTTCAACATAACAACTTTGTTTATTCAATAAAGTACTAACTACTACAACAAAACAAAAAGAAATATCAATGACGTTACTCGAAATCCTTCCTGTGACACTATCAATGACAGCTAGACACCAGCCCCTCGGACTGCATAATGAACTAACTCTAACATAAGCGTGACCACAGAGGAATCAACAAGAAACAAGAACTAACAGATCTAAAATCACAATTACAACAAATGACACAGTAGGTTCTGAAACACGTCTCCAGTAACCTCCTAACTGTTCTACGCCTCAGTGCAGTCTACACCTGCAATAGCGGTTGCAATGCAATAAAATCAGTAGTCTTTCAATGACAACAATGACTAATGGGTTCACTGGCAACTCCAGCAACCCTTCCTCATATTAATCCTTACGTCAACACTCCGTCCCCCTGACGATCAACAATCAATAACAATTTGATTTACGTTAATAACACAATAACATTTACGTTAATTTAATAACTCTTACAACTGTCACTAGTAATGCGGAAATTACACAACACTCTACCCGTCGAGCATTCAGTGAGAAAATCCCATTAATCCCTGTACTACCAGACAACTGATTAATCTCTTTACTAGTTACGTTAATTTACGTTAATCGGTTACTAATCACTCAGCGATGGTAAACTCTGATGTACAATGTCCAAAGTGCTAAGAGAACGGTAATCACTCGTGATTACCTTTAGAGTAATTAATTACTATCCTCAAGATCAATAATTAAACAATTAAAATACGCAACCTTTCACACTGGCTCAGCAATTTACATTAAGGTATGAATTCCGTCTAAGCCTTCCATACTCAGACCAATTCAGGCGGCTAATAACAGTAATTAGGCACCACGTTTACGTTATTCTAAAATGACGTTACTCCTCCCACGAGTCAATCAAGTGCCGGTACTTCCGGACAGATAATTAACGACGTTACATTAATGGAACAATGGAGCCCTCGTGTTAGTCGATCAAACACGGATCGAGGTTAATTACTTTGACTTCCTGAAACACGTCAATTACCCGGCCCACTGACCGTTTATTACGACAGACAATACTCTAATTCTTATCTGGCTGATGGCTAGGCTCCTCGAGACTACCGTAGCTGCTTGCAGGAAAGTAAATTAAGACAAACGTATTCTACATTACTCAAATTGTCAAAGAACAAATTCTCTTAAAGCAAAGAGCGTTTCCTTGGTTTCGTTATATTAATTGCCTCGCAATCACCTAACTGAATATTGGACTTCGATGTTCTACCAGATAAACAGGAAAATATAAAACCCAAGTACTCGTCTACAGCCGAGATCACCCACGACAATGACAAATCACAGTGATTTACGTTACAATCCGGTTGCAATGACAATACTGTAGAACCTAGTAAAATAACATACAGGACATAAACCCTCTAAAACACTGCCCCACAATGACTTTACTGAACTGCAATCACATACGGTGATTGCTCAACACTAGCAACAATCACCATAATTGACAACCCCTTTGTAATAACACACATGGTAAGTACTCTAAATTCCAAGTAGTAGAATACTGCCCAACACTTACTTACTGTTGCAAATGGCCAACAGTGCGCTCAAAATAACCCCTTAGAACACAGGTCCACACATTGCAATCACCACAGTAAATAACACAATAACACTGGGCACCGTGACACTACGATAATATATATATAATTACGGCTGACACATGTAGCCTACAGCTATCAAACGTTACTGGGAACACTAAGGAGATCTCGCACTCCTTAAATCACATGGGTGAGTGATTTATCGATCCCGCAGGCCGAAAAACACTCCCGAGAATTACGTTACTCGACAGAGCGACGGCTATCACTCACCAACAGCCTCGCTACTCATCAAATTCTACCAAAATTACGCTAATACTGCAACCACAATTATATATATATATATATATATATATATATATATATATATATATATATATATATATATATATATATATATATATGTCGTACCTAGTAGCCAGAACGCACTTCTCAGCCTACTATGCAAGGACCGATTTGCCTAATAAGCCAAGTTTTCCTGAATTAATATATTTTCTCTACTTTTTTTCTCATGAAATGATAAAGCTACCCATTTCATTATGTATGAGGTCAATTTTTTTTATTGGAGTTAAAATTAACGTAGATATATGACCGAACCTAACCAAACCTACCTAACCTAACCTAACCTATCTTTATAGGTTAGGTTAGGTTAGGTAGCCGAAAAAGTTAGGTTAGGTTAGGTTAGGTAGGTTAGGTAGTCGAAAAAAACATTAATTCATGAAAACTTGGCTTATTAGGCAAATCGGGCCTTGCATTTTAGGCTGAGAAGTGCGTTCTGGCTACTAGGTACGACATATATATATATATATATATATATATATATATATATATATATATATATATATATATATATATATATATATATATATATATATATATATATATATATATATATATATACATATATATATTCACTTTTCAGGTGAAGAAAAGAAGTGATTTACTATAGAGTGTATTACACTTATTTATACAATTTGCACAACGTTTCGAACCTCCATGGTTCATTCTCAAGTGAACAGATCTTACAATGCTGGTTGATTTTATACCCGCACTGGGTCAGGTGATAATACAATAAAGGTGAAAACATGGGGGGATACATAAGGGATAAATGTGAGGTGAAACATAGAGGTAACTGCAGGAAGCTTATTGGTCTATACGAGGCAGCTCCTATTTAAACACAAAGATTAATCCAGTGTAATTGGCCTGTTATGTTGGACATTGTCTTCTGTGTTGGCATCGTTATGTTCTGGTCTTGTCCTTACTCTCATGGTGGGTAGAGTAAATAGTTCCGTCATTTGGGTGTTCATGGTAGGTTGTCCTATTCTTATGTGAATTGCCTCAAGAATTTGTAATCTTCATGCATCTTGGGTTTTGTCTATTATGCAGGTATTCTTGTTCAACATTTCTCTTGTTAGAGTGATGTCATGGGCTTGTCTCATATGATTCCTAGGGGCACCGGATTGAAGATGGCATGTCAAACGCCTCGTCAGCTTTGTCGACGTCATACCTATGTACTTAGATTGAAGGGTACATCATCAGTCAGTCAGGTGCAGTCACAGTGAGAGGTTGTGTTAGCTGGAGCTCCGATTCTAATAACATTATTATTGCAATAATGGAAGGATTAGTGAAGGATTTGGTGAGTCTGGTTGGAGCTCTGAGAGCAGAGATGGATTCCCTGCTGGAGGAGGTACGACGGCTGAGACTTCGGGAGGAAACGAAGGAGGAGGCCAGTGTTGACGGGACCTCATTAAGAAGGACTGACGGGACTAGTATTAAGAAGTCCTCGTCTTGGCAAGTTGTGAAAGACAGGGGTCTTAAGAAGACCTTGGCAAAACCGACTACTAATAGCCTACACCTAAGGACTTTTAACGCATTTGACATATTAGAGGACGAGTGCTGTGTTGAACCTGTTGTTCAACAAGGTGGCAAAGACAAAGTAACGAGGAGCATTGAAGCGCAAGCCCCTCAAACTGCTCGAAAGGAAAAGGGAGAATTGAAGCGAATTTTGGTTGTGGGAGATTTCCAGGTGAGGTATTTAGACAGAACGTTTTGTGCAAGAGATAAGGGGAACAGACTAAGGGTTTGCTATCTGGGAGCTGGAATTGGTGATATTGTTGGAAACATGAATGATATTATGACAGGAAATGGGAACAACCCCATTATTTGTATTAGTGCAGGGGGTAATGATGTTGGACGAGTTAGGAGTGAGGAACTAATACAGAGATTCAGGACAGCCAATGAATTAGTTAGGAGCAAGGGAGGAATCCCAATCATATTTGGCATTCTTCCAAGAAAGAGAGTGGGAAATGAATGGATGTCGAGGGCAATTGGTGTCAATTCCCGGCTGGAAAGATATTGCAAATCAAATGCAATATCTTTCATAGACAACTGGGAACACTTCTATGGAAGAAATGAAATGTATGCTCGTGATGGGGTGCATCTATGGAGAGCTGGGGTTGTTGCTGTTGCGAACTCGTTGGAAGAAGTGGTTAGAGGTGTTTGTTTGGGTTTAAACTGTTAGTAGATAGATATATGGGAATTGATTTGGAGGAAGGAGATAATAAAAGTATGTGTTTGTGGGAGAAAGGAATTGGCAAAATGATCAGGGAAAGAGAAGGGCCTCAAAATAACAATTCACTTTGGGTATATTACACTAACAGTAGAAGTCTAAGAAATAAAATTAATGAATTAAATGCTCTTGTCTGCACAGAAAAAATAGATATTATTGCACTTACCGAAACGTGGATGAATGTAGAAAATAGAGAACTATTAGATGAATATCAAATAAATGGATTTAAACTATTTCAAACAGATAGATATATTAGACGAGGAGGGGGAGTAGCCATATATGTTAGGGACAATTTGAAATGTAGTCTCAAAGAGGGAATCAAAACTGAGCCACACACAGAAACTATTTGGATAGAATTATACGAAAAAGTAAATAATATTATAATAGGAGTTATATATAGGCCACCAAATTTAGACAGAATGGAAGCAAAGCATCTATGGGATGAAATATCTAGGGCATCTAGATCTAACAGTATTTACGTCATGGGTGACTTTAATTTTAGTGGAATAAACTGGTTGAACAAAACAGGGAATAGTGAAGCAGAAGATTTTCTAGAATTAATTGACGATTGCTTTCTTACGCAGCACATTAAGGAACCAACACTGGAAAATAATATTTTAGATTTAGTGTTAACTAACAGGGAAACACAAATTAATGACATCGAAATAGGGAGTGAGCTAGGGAACAGTGACCACAAAGAAATCAGATTTAGCATAGAATGGAATAGACCTGTAGGAGAAAATTCTGTTAAAATACCAGATATTCGAAAAGCTGATTATAATAGCCTAAGAAATTTTTTGGGTCAAATTGATTGGAAAGTCTTGGGTATGGGGTGGGGGCCGATATTGGAGCGAGACATGAACCCAGCGATAGGTGACGTAAATGGGGATTTCGATGTGGATTCAATATATAACTTATTTAAGAATATTCTAAACAAAGCACAGGAACGTAGTATACCATACAAATTGAATAGATCGAATATTAATGACCCAAAGTGGATAAGAAAGAATTTGAAGAACCTTATAGGTAAAAAGAGAGCTTGGTACAAAAGGATTAAAAATGGGGAGGTCACTTTAGAACAGGAATTCGTACAACTGGTTAGAAATGTTAAAAAAGAGATAAGGAAAGCAAAAAGAAACTATGAAGTTCACGTAGCAGGGCAAGCAAAGGCAAATCCTAAAGGGTTTTTTCAGTTATATCGTACTACAACCCGTTCTCGCAAATTTAATAAGTCAATATTGACTTATTAGTTGCGTGCATAGGTGACATACTAAACATAATAGTTTCCCTTGAAAAGCTTCATAGAAAACACCGACCTTACCTAACCTACTTAGTATGTTAAAATAAGCATCTTATAGCTTCGTAATTACAATTGTTACTTAACCTATTATAGGTATAGGTTAGGTAATAATTGTAATTACGAAGCAATAAGATGCTTATCTTAACATACTAAGTAGGTTAGGTAAGGTCGGTGATTTCTATGAAGCTTTTGAAGGGAAACTATTATGTTAAGTATGTCACCTATGCACATATTTAATAAGTCAATATTGACTTATTAAATTTGCGAGAACGGGTTGCGTACTAAGACTAGGGAAAGGATAGGTCCATTAAAAACTGAGACAGGTCAAATAACAGATAGTGATGAAGAGATGAGTAGTATTTTTAATAAATATTTTGTATCTGTATTTACTAAAGAGGAACTTAACAATATGCCTTCAGCCGAACAAGTCTATGTGAGTGGGGACGAGGACAGGTTGACGAGTTTAGCAGTTACCAGGGAGGATGTTCTTAAACAAATAGTAAAACTCAAACCAAACAAATCCCCAGGGCCGGATGAAGTGTTTGCCAGGGTGCTTAAAGAATGCAAAGAGGAGCTTTGTGACCCACTGTCAACCATATTTAATAAATCAATAGAGTCAGGTAGAGTGCCAGAGTTTTGGAAAGTTGCTAATGTGATACCAGTTTTTAAGAAAGGAGATAGATCACTTGCGTCTAACTATCGACCAATTAGCCTAACGTCTATTGTGGGAAAGTTACTCGAATCTATAATAGCAAATAAAATTCCTCTTCATCTTGAAAAACATAAATTAATAATTGAGTCGCAACATGGTTTCATAAATGGCCGTTCATGTTTAACAAATTTGTTATCTTTTTATTCTAGCATAGTTGAGGCAGTTGATAGTGGTAAGGATTGTGATGTTGTGTACCTTGACTTTAGCAAAGCTTTTGATACAGTGCCACATGAAAGACTGATTAAAAAGATAGAGTCTCATGGTATTGGGGGTGCTATAATAAGCTTGATTAGGGCAAGGCTATACCAAAGGAAACAGAGAGTTAGTATAAATGGAATCAAGTCAGAGTGGGAACATGTTGTAAGTGGAGTGCCTCAAGGCTCTGTCCTGGGACCTCTGTTGTTTATAATATATATAAATGATTTAGATTCAGGTTTGAGTAGCAACATTTGCAAATTTGCCGATGATACGAAAATCGGTAGGGAAATTAATTCGGATGGGGACTCATTATCACTTCAAGTTGATCTAGATAGGGTTTTGAAATGGTCAAAGGATTGGCAGATGCAATTTAATGCTGATAAATGTAAAGTTCTGAGGTAATGATGATGTAATGTAATGATGATAGAGTTACAAGATACGAGCTAGATGGTGTTGAGACTGCAAAGTCGGATTGCGAAAGGAATCTGGGAGTTATGATTAGTAAGAATTTAAAACAAAAGGATCAATGCATAAATCTTCGTAATAAGGCAAATCGGACACTTGGATTTATTAATCGCAGTGTTAGTAACAAGACACCTGGTGTGGTTCTCAAGCTATATCTTGCTCTAGTTAGGCCCCATTTAGATTATGCAGTTCAGTTTTGCTCGCCATATTATAGAATGGATATAAATTCACTTGATCGTGCCCAGCGTAGGATGACTAAGTTAATTCCACAAATTAGAAATCTTTCATATGAAGAAAGATTAACAAAGCTTAAGTTGCATTCACTGGAAAGGCGAAGAGTTAGGGGTGACATGATAGAGGTTTACAAGTGGGTGAATGGACATAACAAAGGGGATATTAATAGGGTATTAAAAGTATCAACACAAGACAGAACACGAAACAATGTGTATAAATTGGGTAAGTTTAGATTTAGGAAAGAGTTGGGTAAATACTGGTTCAGTAACAGGGTTGTTGATTTGTGGAATAATTACCGCATAACGTGCTGGAGGTGGGGTCCCTCGATTGTTTCAAGTGTGGGTTGGACAAGTATATAAGAACATAAGAACAAAGGTAACTGCAGAAGGCCTATTGGCCCATACGAGGCAGCTCCTATTCTATAACCACCCAATCCCACTCATATACTTGTCCATCCCGCGCTTGAAACAATCGAGGGACACCACCTCCACCACGTTACGCGGCAATTGGTTCCACAAATCAACAACCCTGTTACTGAACCAGTATTTACCCAAGTCTTTCCTAAATCTAAACTTATCCTTTTTATACCCATTGTTTCGTGTTCTGTCTTGTGTTGATATTTTTAATACCCTATTAATATCCCCCCTGTTATGTCCATTCATCCACTTGTAATCCTCTATCATGTCACCCCTAACTCTTCGCCTTTCCAGTGAATGCAACTTAAGCTTTGTTAATCTTTCTTCATATGAAAGATTTCTAATTTGGGGAATTAACTTAGTCATCCTACGTTGGACACGTTCAAGAGAATTTATATCCATTCTATAATACGGCGACCAAAACTGAACTGCATAATCTAAATGGGGCCTAACCAGAGCAAGATATAGCTTAAGAGCCACACCAGGTGTCTTGTTACTGTCGGTCAGGTGAAGTCACAGTGAGGCAGTCGGTCAGGTGAAGTCACAGTGAGAGGTTGTGTTAACCGGAGCTCCTGAGTGTTGTTATATTATCATTGCAATATGGAAGTTGTAGTTAAGGACCTGGTGACTCTAGTGGGAGCCCTGAGGACAGAGTTGGACTTTCTGCGGGAGGAGGTGCGTCAGGTGAAAGAACAACGAGAAGTAACGAAGGAGGAGACCAGTAGTAAAGGGACCTCGTCTTGGAGAGTTGTGAAAGACAGGGGCCTTAAGAAGACTTTGATAAAGCCGCCTTCAAACGCCATAGCAACTTCTAATTCATTTGACGTTTTGGAGGACGAGTGCTGTGGAGAGACTGTGGATCGCGCAAAAGGGAAAGCAACGAAGAGAAAGGAAGCGCAGGCCCCTCAGAAAGTAAAGGAAGTACCTAAGCAAACATTAGTTGTGGGAGATTCCCAGATAAGGTATTTGGATAGAACGTTTTGTGCTAGAGATAGGGGGAACAGGTTAAGGGTTTGCTATCCCGGAGCTGGCATTGGTGATATTATAAACAACATGAATGATTTTATGGCTGGTAATGGGAACAATCCCATTATTTGCATTAGCGTGGGAGGAAATGATGTTGGTCGAGTTAGGAGTGAGGAACTGATTCAGAGGTATAAAACAGCCATAGAGTTAGTTAGGAGCAAGGGAGGAATCCCGATCATATGTGGCATTCTTCAAAGAAAGGGAGTGGGAAATGAATGGATATCGAGGGCACTTGGTGTCAATTGCCGGCTGGAAAGATATTGCAAATCAAATGCAATATCTTTCATAGACAACTGGGAACACTTCTATGGAAGAAATGAAATGTATGCTCGTAATGGGGTGCATCTATCGAGAGCTGGGGTTGTTGCTGTTGCGAACTCGTTAGAAGAAGTGGTTAGAGGTGTTTGTTTGTTTGGGTTTAAACTGTTAGTAGATAGAGGTATGGGAATTGATTTGGAGGAAGGAGGTAATAAAAGTATGTGTTTGTGGGAGAAAGAAATTGGCAAAACGATCAGGGAAAGAGAAGGTCCGCAAAATAACAATTCACTTAGGGTATATTACACTAACAGTAGAAGTCTAAGAAATAAAATTAACGAATTAAATGCTCTTGTCTGCACAGAAAGAATAGATATTATTGCACTTACCGAAACGTGGATGAATGTAGAAAATAGAGAACTATTAGCTGAATATCAAATATATGGATTTAAACTATTTCACACAGATAGATATATTAGACGAGGAGGTGGAGTAGCCATATATGTTAGGGACAATTTGAAATGTAGTCTCAAAGAGGGAATCAAAACAGAGCCACACACAGAAACTATTTGGATTGAATTAAACGAAAAAGCTAATAATATTATAATAGGAGTAATATATAGGCCACCAAATTTAGACAGAATGGAAGCAAAGCATCTATGGGATGAAATATCTAGAGCATCTAGATCTAACAGTATTTATGTCATGGGTGACTTTAATTTTAGCGGAAAAAACTGGTTGAACAAAACAGGGAATAGTGAAGCAGAAGATTTTCTAGAATTAATTGACGATTGCTTTCTTACGCAACACATTAAGGAACCAACACGGGAAAATAATATTTTAGATTTAGTGTTAACTAACAGGGAAACGCAAATTAATGACATCGAAATAGGGAGTGAGCTAGGGAGCAGTGATCACAAAGAAATCAGATTTAGCATAGAATGGAATAGACCAGTAGGAGAAAATTCTGTTAAAGTGCCAGATTTTCGAAAAGCTGATTTTAATAGCCTAAGAAATTTTTTGGGTCAAATTGATTGGAAAGTCTTGGGTATGGGGTGGGGGCCGGTCTTGGAGCGAGACATGAACCCAGCGATAGGTGACTTAAATGGGGATTTCGATGTGGATTCAATATATAACTTATTTAAGAATATTCTAAACAAAGCACAGGAACGTAGTATACCATACAAATTGAATAGATCGAATACTAATGACCCAAAGTGGATAACAAAGAATTTGAAGAACCTTATAGGTAAAAAGAGAGCTTGGTACAAAAGGATTAAAAATGGGGAGGTCACTTTAGAACAGGAATTCGTACAACTGGTTAGAAATGTTAAAAAAGAGATAAGGAAAGCAAAAAGAAACTATGAAGTTCGCATAGCAGGGCAAGCAAAGACAAATCCTAAAGGGTTTTTTCAGTTATATCGTACCAAGACTAGGGAAAGGATAGGTCCATTAAAAACTGAGACAGGTCAAATAACAGATAGTGATGAAGAGATGAGTAGTATTTTTAATAAATATTTTGTATCTGTATTTACTAAAGAGGAACTTAACAATATGCCTTCAGCCGAACAAGTCTATGTGGGTGGGGACGAGGACAGGTTGACGAGTTTAGCAGTTACCAGGGAGGATGTTCTTAAACAAATAGTTAAACTCAAACCAAACAAATCCCCAGGGCCGGATGAAGTGTTTGCCAGGGTGCTTAAAGAATGCAAAGAGGAGCTTTGTGACCCACTGTCAACCATATTTAATAAATCAATAGAGACAGGCAGAGTGCCAGAGTTTTGGAAAGTTGCTAATGTGATACCAGTTTTTAAGAAAGGAGATAGATCACTTGCGTCTAACTATCGACCAATTAGCCTAACGTCTATTGTGGGAAAGTTACTCGAATCTATAATAGCAAATAAAATTCGTCTTCATCTTGAAAAACATAAATTAATAATTGAGTCGCAACATGGTTTTATCAATGGCCGTTCATGTTTAACAAATTTGTTATCTTTTTATTCTAGCATTGTTGAGGCAGTTGATAGTGGTAAGGATTGCGATGTTGTATACCTTGACTTTAGCAAAGCTTTTGATACAGTGCCACATGAAAGACTGATTAAAAAGATAGAGTCTCATGGTATTGGGGGTGCTATATTAAGCTGGATTAGGGCATGGCTATACCAAAGGAAACAGAGAGTTAGTATAAATGGAATCAAGTCAGAGTGGGAAAATGTTGTAAGTGGAGTGCCTCAAGGCTCTGTCCTGGGACCTCTGTTGTTTATAATATATATAAATGATTTAGATTCAGGTTTGAGTAGCAACATTTGCAAATTTGCCGATGATACGAAAATCGGTAGGGAAATTAATTAAGAACATAAGAACAAAGGTAACTGCAGAAGGCCTATTGGCCCATACGAGGCAGCTCCTATTCTATAACCACCCAATCCCACTCATATACTTGTCCAACCCGTGCTTGAAACAATCGAGGGACCCCACCTCCACAATGTTACGCGGCAATTGGTTCCACAAATCAACAACCCTGTTACTGAACCAGTATTTACCCAAGTCTTTCCTAAATCTAAACTTATCCAATTTATATCCATTGTTTCGTGTTCTGTCCTGTGTTGATACTTTTAATACCCTATTAATATCCCCCCGGTTATGTCCATTCATCCACTTGTAAACCTCTATCATGTCACCCCTAACTCTTCGCCTTTCCAGTGAATGCAACTTAAGCTTTGTTAATCTTTCTTCATATGAAAGATTTCTAATTTGGGGAATTAACTTAGTCATCCTACGCTGGACACGTTCAAGTGAATTTATATCCATTCTATAATATGGCGACCAAAACTGAACTGCATAATCTAAATGGGGCCTAACTAGAGCAAGATATAGCTTGAGAACCACACCAGGTGTCTTGTTACTAACGCTGCGATTAATAAATCCAAGTGTCCGATTTGCCTTATTACGAACATTTATGCATTGATCCTTTTGTTTTAAATTCTTACTAATCATAACTCCCAGATCCCTTTCGCAATCCGACTTCGCAATCACAACACCATCTAGCTCGTATCTTGTAACTCTATCATCATTACCTAACCTCAGAACTTTACATTTATCAGCATTAAACTGCATCTGCCAATCCTTTGACCATTTCAAAACCCTATCTAGATCAACTTGAAGTGATAGTGAGTCCTCCTCCGAATTAATTTCCCTACCGATTTTCGTATCGTCGGCAAATTTGCAAATGTTGCTACTCAAACCTGAATCTAAATCATTTATATATATTATAAACAACAGAGGTCCCAGGACAGAGCCTTGAGGCACTCCACTTACAACATTTTCCCACTCTGACTTGATTCCATTTATACTAACTCTCTGTTTCCTTTGGTATAGCCATGCCCTAATCCAGCTTAATATAGCACCCCCAATACCACGAGACTCTATTTTTTTAATCAGTCTTTCATGTGGCACTGTATCAAAAGCTTTGCTAAAGTCAAGGTATACAACATCGCAATCCTTACCACTATCAACTGCCTCAACAATGCTAGAATAAAAAGATAACAAATTTGTTAAACATGAACGGCCATTTATAAAACCATGTTGCGACTCAATTATTAATTTATGTTTTTCAAGATGAAGACGAATTTTATTTGCTATTATAGATTCGAGTAACTTTCCCACAATAGACGTTAGGCTAATTGGTCGATAGTTAGACGCAAGTGATCTATCTCCTTTCTTAAAAACTGGTATCACATTAGCAACTTTCCAAAACTCTGGCACTCTGCCTGACTCTATTGATTTATTAAATATGGTTGACAGTGGGTCACAAAGCTCCTCTTTGCATTCTTTAAGCACCCTAGCAAACACTTCATCCGGCCCTGGGGATTTGTTTGGTTTGAGTTTTACTATTTGTTTAAGAACATCCTCCCTGGTAACTGCTAAACTCGTCAACCTGTCCTCGTCCCCACCCACATAGACTTGTTCGGCTGAAGGCATATTGTTAAGTTCCTCTTTAGTAAATACAGATACAAAATATTTATTAAAAATACTACTCATCTCTTCATCACTATCTGTTATTTGACCTGTCTCAGTTTTTAATGGACCTATCCTTTCCCTAGTCTTAGTACGATATAACTGAAAAAACCCTTTATGATTTGTCTTTGCTTGCCCTGCTATGCGAACTTCATAGTTTCTTTTTGCTTTCCTTATCTCTTTTTTAACATTTCTAACCAGTTGTACGAATTCCTGTTCTAAAGTGACCTCCCCATTTTTAATCCTTTTGTACCAAGCTCTCTTTTTACCTATAAGGTTCTTCAAATTCTTTGTTATCCACTTTGGGTCATTAGTATACGATCTATTCAATTTGTATGGTATACTACGTTCCTGTGCTTTGTTTAGAATATTCTTAAATAAGTTATATATTGAATCCACATCGAAATCCCCATTTAAGTCACCTATCGCTGGGTTCATGTCTCGCTCCAAGACCGGCCCACACCCCATACCCAAGCCTTTCCAATCAATTTGACCCAAAAAATTTCTTAGGCTATTAAAATCAGCTTTTCGAAAATCTGGCACTTTAACAGAATTTTCTCCTACTGGTCTATTCCATTCTATGCTAAATCTGATTTCTTTGTGATCACTGCTCCCTAGCTCACTCCCTATTTCGATGTCATTAATTTGCGTTTCCCTGTTAGTTAACACTAAATCTAAAATATTATTTTCCCGTGTTGGTTCCTTAATGTGTTGCGTAAGAAAGCAATCGTCAATTAATTCTAGAAAATCTTCTGCTTCACTATTCCCTGTTTTGTTCAACCAGTTTATTCCGCTAAAATTAAAGTCACCCATGACATAAATACTGTTAGATCTAGATGCTCTAGATATTTCATCCCATAGATGCTTTGCTTCCATTCTGTCTAAATTTGGTGGCCTATATATTACTCCTATTATAATATTATTAGCTTTTTCGTTTAATTCAATCCAAATAGTTTCTGTGTGTGGCTCTGTTTTGATTCCCTCTTTGAGACTACATTTCAAATTGTCCCTAACATATATGGCTACTCCCCCTCCTCGTCTAATATATCTATCTGTGTGAAATAGTTTAAATCCATTTATTTGATATTCAGCTAATAGTTCTCTATTTTCTACATTCATCCACGTTTCGGTAAGTGCAATAATATCTATTTTTTCTGTGCAGACAAGAGCATTTAATTCGTTAATTTTATTTCTTAGACTTCTACTGTTAGTGTAATATACCCTAAGTGAATTGTTATTTTGCGGACCTTCTCTTTCCCTGATCGTTTTGCCAATTCCTTTCTCCCACAAACACATACTTTTATTACCTCCTTCCTCCAAATCAATTCCCATACCTCTATCTACTAACAGTTTAAACCCAAACAAACACCTCTAACCACTTCTTCTAGCGAGTTCGCAACAGCAACAACCCCAGCTCTCGATAGATGCACCCCATCACGAGCATACATTTCATTTCTTCCATAGAAGTGTTCCCAGTTGTCTATGAAAGATATTGCATTTGATTTGCAATATCTTTCCAGCCGGCAATTGACACCAAGTGCCCTCGATATCCATTCATTTCCCACTCCCTTTCTTGGAAGAATGCCACATATGATCGGGATTCCTCCCTTGCTCCTAACTAACTCTATGGCTGTTTTATACCTCTGAATCAGTTCCTCACTCCTGACTCGACCAACATCATTTCCTCCCACGCTAATGCAAATAATGGGATTGTTCCCATTACCAGCCATAATATCATTCATGTTGTTTATAATATCACCAATGCCAGCTCCGGGATAGCAAACCCTTAACCTGTTCCCCCTATCTCTAGCACAAAACGTTCTATCCAAATACCTTATCTGGGAATCTCCCACAACTAATGTTTGCTTAGGTACTTCCTTTACTTTCTGTTTTATATGAAAGGAACCGTCGGAAATGCATCCGAGGTGCCGTGTGGTTTGTCGCCTCCTCGTTGGTGGAGAGAGGCGACGCCACAGTGTTTTTGTTCAGCCTTCCCATGACATGGAAGAAGGTTGGTGCTCTGTTCCCATGCACACAGACCGATCGATAGCTGACTCGATGTGCAGTCGTAGGCTGGAGAAGTGATCGCACGGAGATCGGAAGGAATCGTCGTGACACAATACAGAGGCGCTGCTTTGAAGGCCTCTCGAGCCTCACGACGTGCGCGATTACGGGCGCTCTCGCCTAATGCTACGTATGTCTAGCAGAATGCAAGTTCGCCTCGCGCACCGGACCCGAGATGCCGCAGCGTGTGCAGTGACAGTTCTCAGTTTGCATCGAGCATCGGGATCATGCTCTTGCGGGAAGGAGGATGATGGGGGGTTGTGTGGAGAGAGAGCTGCTGCCGAAACAAACTACTCACTCCAGGGAGGAATTGAAGGCAATTCTCGAGCCACACGACATGCGCGAGTTTCGCCGACCGTCTTCGCCCACTGTTACGTATGTCTAACACATGAACAAGATCGGTCGCACGCGCACACCGGACCCGAGATGCCTGGCTCTGGAACCACACGACATGTGCAAGGAGGGCCGCCTTCGCCTAATGTTACGTATGTCTAACAGAACGCAATGGTCGGTCACTCACACACCGGACTCCAAATACCTCAGCCTATGTGGCATTTGCCCCGCGACAGACAGGCAGGTTCCCCATTGGCGCCGGTGAACGAGAAGCAGTTCGCAACCGCACCGGAACCCAGAACCTGTGATCCAATCCCGCGACAGGCAAAACACCGTCTGGTTCCCCAATTACTCCGGTATACGTCTGCGGCAAACAGTTCGCTACCGCACCGGAACCGAGAACCAGCGCCCTAACAGTGGGGGAAGAGAAAGGAGCCCACGTACCAAAACAATGGAATACATTTGCTCCTTCTCTCTGGCGACAACGAGACACAATGTCGCCAAGACGCCGGTAGTTGTCAGCCAGCCACCGAGTCTCCCCCTTTATATAGCTATATCTAATGTGCATAATGTGAATTCGGAGGAGGACTCACTATCACTTCAAGTTGATCTAGATAGGGTTTTGAAATGGTCAAAGGATTGGCAGATGCAGTTTAATGCTGATAAATGTAAAGTTCTGAGGTTAGGTAATGATGATAGAGTTACAAGATACGAGCTAGATGGTGTTGTGATTGCGAAAGGGATCTGGGAGTTATGATTAGTAAGAATTTAAAACAAAAGGATCAATGCATAAATGTTCGTAATAAGGCAAATCGGACACTTGGATTTATTAATCGCAGCGTTAGTAACAAGACACCTGGTGTGGTTCTCAAGCTATATCTTGCTCTAGTTAGGCCCCATTTAGATTATGCAGTTCAGTTTTGGTCGCCATATTATAGAATGGATATAAATTCACTTGAACGTGTCCAGCGTAGGATGACTAAGTTAATTCCCCAAATTAGAAATCTTTCATATGAAGAAAGATTAACAAAGCTTAAGTTGCATTCACTGGAAAGGCAAAGAGTTAGGGGTGACATGATAGAGGTTTACAAGTGGATGAATGGACATAACCGGGGGGATATTAATAGGGTATTAAAAGTATCAACACAGGACAGAACACGAAACAATGGGTATAAATTAGATAAGTTTAGATTTAGGAAAGACTTGGGTAAATACTGGTTCAGTAACAGGGTTGTTGATTTGTGGAACCAATTGCCGCGTAACATTGTGGAGGTGGGGTCCCTCGATTGTTTCAAGCACGGGTTGGACAAGTATATGAGTGGGATTGGGTGGTTATATCGGGTATACCAAGTATATCGGGTTTGCTATCCCGGAGCTGGCATTGGTGATATTATAAACAACATGAATGATATTATGGCTGGTAATGGGAACAATCCCATTATAAATATCCCATTATTATTTATGGCTGGTAATGGGAACAATCCCAATCAGAAAGTAAAGGAAGTACCTAAGCAAACATTAGTTGTGGGAGATTCCCAGATAAGGTATTTGGATAGAACGTTTTGTGCTAGAGATAGGGGGAACAGGTTAAGGGTTTGCTATCCCGGAGCTGGCATTGGTGATATTATAAACAACATGAATGATATTATGGCTGGTAATGGGAACAATCCCATTATTTGCATTAGCGTGGGAGGAAATGATGTTGGTCGAGTCAGGAGTGAGGAACTGATTCAGAGGTATAAAACAGCCATAGAGTTAGTTAGGAGCAAGGGAGGAATCCCGATCATATGTGGCATTCTTCCAAGAAAGGGAGTGGGAAATGAATGGATATCGAGGGCACTTGGTGTCAATTGCCGGCTGGAAAGATATTGCAAATCAAATGCAATATCTTTCATAGACAACTGGGAACACTTCTATGGAAGAAATGAAATGTATGCTCGTGATGGGGTGCATCTATCGAGAGCTGGGGTTGTTGCTGTTGCGAACTCGCTAGAAGAAGTGGTTAGAGGTGTTTGTTTGGGTTTAAACTGTTAGTAGATAGAGGTATGGGAATTGATTTGGAGGAAGGAGGTAATAAAAGTATGTGTTTGTGGGAGAAAGGAATTGGGAAAACGATCAGGGAAAGAGAAGGTCCGCAAAATAACAATTCACTTAGGGTATATTACACTAACAGTAGAAGTCTAAGAAATAAAATTAACGAATTAAATGCTCTTGTCTGCACAGAAAAAATAGATATTATTGCACTTACCGAAACGTGGATGAATGTAGAAAATAGAGAACTATTAGCTGAATATCAAATATATGGATTTAAACTATTTCACACAGATAGATATATTAGACGAGGAGGTGGAGTAGCCATATATGTTAGGGACAATTTGAAATGTAGTCTCAAAGAGGGAATCAAAACAGAGCCACACACAGAAACTATTTGGATTGAATTAAACGAAAAAGCTAATAATATTATAATAGGAGTAATATATAGGCCACCAAATTTAGAGAGAATGGAAGCAAAGCATCTATGGGATGAAATATCTAGAGCATCTAGATCTAACAGTATTTATGTCATGGGTGACTTTAATTTTAGCGGAATAAACTGGTTGAACAAAACAGGGAATAGTGAAGCAGAAGATTTTCTAGAATTAATTGACGATTGCTTTCTTACGCAACACATTAAGGAACCAACACGGGAAAATAATATTTTAGATTTAGTGTTAACTAACAGGGAAACGCAAATTAATGACATCGAAATAGGGAGTGAGCTAGGGAGCAGTGATCACAAAGAAATCAGATTTAGCATAGAATGGAATAGACCAGTAGGAGAAAATTCTGTTAAAGTGCCAGATTTTCGAAAAGCTGATTTTAATAGCCTAAGAAATTTTTTGGGTCAAATTGATTGGAAAGGCTTGGGTATGGGGTGTGGGCCGGTCTTGGAGCGAGACATGAACCCAGCGATAGGTGACTTAAATGGGGATTTCGATGTGGATTCAATATATAACTTATTTAAGAATATTCTAAACAGAGCACAGGAACGTAGTATACCATACAAATTGAATAGATCGTATACAAATGACCCAAAGTGGATAACAAAGAATTTGAAGAACCTTATAGGTAAAAAGAGAGCTTGGTACAAAAGGATTAAAAATGGGGAGGTCACTTTAGAACAGGAATTCGTACAACTGGTTAGAAATGTTAAAAAAGAGATAAGGAAAGCAAAAAGAAACTATGAAGTTCGCATAGCAGGGCAAGCAAAGACAAATCCTAAAGGTTTTTTTCAGTTATATCGTACTAAGACTAGGGAAAGGATAGGTCCATTAAAAACTGAGACAGGTCAAATAACAGATAGTGATGAAGAGATGAGTAGTATTTTTAATAAATATTTTGTATCTGTATTTACTAAAGAGGAACTTAACAATATGCCTTCAGCCGAACAAGTCTATGTGGGTGGGGACGAGGACAGGTTGACGAGTTTAGCAGTTACCAGGGAGGATGTTCTTAAACAAATAGTAAAACTCAAACCAAACAAATCCCCAGGGCCGGATGAAGTGTTTGCTAGGGTGCTTAAGGAATGCAAAGAGGAGCTTTGTGACCCACTGTCAACCATATTTAATAAATCAATAGAGTCAGGCAGAGTGCCAGAGTTTTGGAAAGTTGCTAATGTGATACCAGTTTTTAAGAAAGGAGATAGATCACTTGCGTCTAACTATCGACCAATTAGCCTAACGTCTATTGTGGGAAAGTTACTCGAATCTATAATAGCAAATAAAATTCGTCTTCATCTTGAAAAACATAAATTAATAATTGAGTCGCAACATGGTTTTATAAATGGCCGTTCATGTTTAACAAATTTGTTATCTTTTTATTCTAGCATTGTTGAGGCAGTTGATAGTGGTAAGGATTGCGATGTTGTATACCTTGACTTTAGCAAAGCTTTTGATACAGTGCCACATGAAAGACTGATTAAAAAAATAGAGTCTCATGGTATTGGGGGTGCTATATTAAGCTGGATTAGGGCATGGCTATACCAAAGGAAACAGAGAGTTAGTATAAATGGAATCAAGTCAGAGTGGGAAAATGTTGTAAGTGGAGTGCCTCAAGGCTCTGTCCTGGGACCTCTGTTGTTTATAATATATATAAATGATTTAGATTCAGGTTTGAGTAGCAACATTTGCAAATTTGCCGATGATACGAAAATCGGTAGGGAAATTAATTCGGAGGAGGACTCACTATCACTTCAAGTTGATCTAGATAGGGTTTTGAAATGGTCAAAGGATTGGCAGATGCAGTTTAATGCTGATAAATGTAAAGTTCTGAGGTTAGGTAATGATGATAGAGTTACAAGATACGAGCTAGATGGTGTTGTGATTGCGAAGTCGGATTGCGAAAGGGATCTGGGAGTTATGATTAGTAAGAATTTAAAACAAAAGGATCAATGCATAAATGTTCGTAATAAGGCAAATCGGACACTTGGATTTATTAATCGCAGCGTTAGTAACAAGACACCTGGTGTGGTTCTCAAGCTATATCTTGCTCTAGTTAGGCCCCATTTAGATTATGCAGTTCAGTTTTGGTCGCCATATTATAGAATGGATATAAATTCACTTGAACGTGTCCAGCGTAGGATGACTAAGTTAATTCCCCAAATTAGAAATCTTTCATATGAAGAAAGATTAACAAAGCTTAAGTTGCATTCACTGGAAAGGCGAAGAGTTAGGGGTGACATGATAGAGGTTTACAAGTGGATGAATGGACATAACCGGGGGGATATTAATAGGGTATTAAAAGTATCAACACAGGACAGAACACGAAACAATGGGTATAAATTGGATAAGTTTAGATTTAGGAAAGACTTGGGTAAATACTGGTTCAGTAACAGGGTTGTTGATTTGTGGAACCAATTGCCGCGTAACATTGTGGAGGTGGGGTCCCTCGATTGTTTCAAGCACGGGTTGGACAAGTATATGAGTGGGATTGGGTGGTTATAGAATAGGAGCTGCCTCGTATGGGCCAATAGGCCTTCTGCAGTTACCTTTGTTCTTATGTTCTTATGTTCTTATTTGCATTAGCGTGGGAGGAAATGATGTTGGTCGAGTTAGGAGTGAGGAACTGATTCAGAGGTATAAAACAGCCATAGAGTTAGTTAGGAGCAAGGGAGGAATCCCGATCATATGTGGCATTCTTCCAAGAAAGGGAGTGGGAAATGAATGGATATCGAGGGCACTTGGTGTCAATTGCCGGCTGGAAAGATATTGCAAATCAAATGCAATATCTTTCATAGACAACTGGGAACACTTCTATGGAAGAAATGAAATGTATGCTCGTGATGGGGTGCATCTATCGAGAGCTGGGGTTGTTGCTGTTGCGAACTCGTTAGAAGAAGTGGTTAGAGGTGTTTGTTTGGGTTTAAACTGTTAGTAGATAGAGGTATGGGAATTGATTTTGAGGAAGGAGGTAATAAAAGTATGTGTTTGTGGGAGAAAGGAATTGGCAAAACGATCAGGGAAAGAGAAGGTCCGCAAAATAACAATTCACTTAGGGTATATTACACTAACAGTAGAAGTCTAAGAAATAAAATTAACGAATTAAATGCTCTTGTCTGCACAGAAAAAATAGATATTATTGCACTTACCGAAACGTGGATGAATGTAGAAAATAGAGAACTATTAGCTGAATATCAAATATATGGATTTAAACTATTTCACACAGATAGATATATTAGACGAGGAGGTGGAGTAGCCATATATGTTAGGGACAATTTGAAATGTAGTCTCAAAGAGGGAATCAAAACAGAGCCACACACAGAAACTATTTGGATTGAATTAAACGAAAAAGCTAATAATATTATAATAGGAGTAATATATAGGCCACCAAATTTAGACAGAATGGAAGCAAAGCATCTATGGGATGAAATATCTAGAGCATCTAGATCTAACAGTATTTATGTCATGGGTGACTTTAATTTTAGCGGAATAAACTGGTTGAACAAAACAGGGAATAGTGAAGCAGAAGATTTTCTAGAATTAATTGACGATTGCTTTCTTACGCAACACATTAAGGAACCAACACGGGAAAATAATATTTTAGATTTAGTGTTTACTAACAGGGAAACGCAAATTAATGACATCGAAATAGGGAGTGAGCTAGGGAGCAGTGATCACAAAGAAATCAGATTTAGCATAGAATGGAATAGACCAGTAGGAGAAAATTCTGTTAAAGTGCCAGATTTTCGAAAAGCTGATTTTAATAGCCTAAGAAATTCTTTGGGTCAAATTGATTGGAAAGTCTTGGGTATGGGGTGGGGGCCGGTCTTGGAGCGAGACATGAACCCAGCGATAGGTGACTTAAATGGGGATTTCGATGTGGATTCAATATATAACTTATTTAAGAATATTCTAAACAAAGCACAGGAACGTAGTATACCATACAAATTGAATAGATCGAATACTAATGACCCAAAGTGGATAACAAAGAATTTGAAGAACCTTATAGGTAAAAAGAGAGCTTGGTACAAAAGGATTAAAAATGGGGAGGTCACTTTAGAACAGGAATTCGTACAACTGGTTAGAAATGTTAAAAAAGAGATAAGGAAAGCAAAAAGAAACTATGAAGTTCGCATAGCAGGGCAAGCAAAGACAAATCCTAAAGGGTTTTTTCAGTTATATCGTACCAAGACTAGGGAAAGGATAGGTCCATTAAAAACTGAGACAGGTCAAATAACAGATAGTGATGAAGAGATGAGTAGTATTTTTAATAAATATTTTGTATCTGTATTTACTAAAGAGGAACTTAACAATATGCCTTCAGCCGAACAAGTCTATGTGGGTGGGGACGAGGACAGGTTGACGAGTTTAGCAGTTACCAGGGAGGATGTTCTTAAACAAATAGTTAAACTCAAACCAAACAAATCCCCAGGGCCGGATGAAGTGTTTGCCAGGGTGCTTAAAGAATGCAAAGAGGAGCTTTGTGACCCACTGTCAACCATATTTAATAAATCAATAGAGACAGGCAGAGTGCCAGAGTTTTGGAAAGTTGCTAATGTGATACCAGTTTTTAAGAAAGGAGATAGATCACTTGCGTCTAACTATCGACCAATTAGCCTAACGTCTATTGTGGGAAAGTTACTCGAATCTATAATAGCAAATAAAATTCGTCTTCATCTTGAAAAACATAAATTAATAATTGAGTCGCAACATGGTTTTATCAATGGCCGTTCATGTTTAACAAATTTGTTATCTTTTTATTCTAGCATTGTTGAGGCAGTTGATAGTGGTAAGGATTGCGATGTTGTATACCTTGACTTTAGCAAAGCTTTTGATACAGTGCCACATGAAAGACTGATTAAAAAGATAGAGTCTCATGGTATTGGGGGTGCTATATTAAGCTGGATTAGGGCATGGCTATACCAAAGGAAACAGAGAGTTAGTATAAATGGAATCAAGTCAGAGTGGGAAAATGTTGTAAGTGGAGTGCCTCAAGGCTCTGTCCTGGGACCTCTGTTGTTTATAATATATATAAATGATTTAGATTCAGGTTTGAGTAGCAACATTTGCAAATTTGCCGATGATACGAAAATCGGTAGGGAAATTAATTCGGAGGAGGACTCACTATCACTTCAAGTTGATCTAGATAGGGTTTTGAAATGGTCAAAGGATTGGCAGATGCAGTTTAATGCTGATAAATGTAAAGTTCTGAGGTTAGGTAATGATGATAGAGTTACAAGATACGAGCTAGATGGTGTTGTGATTGCGAAGTCGGATTGCGAAAGGGATCTGGGAGTTATGATTAGTAAGAATTTAAAACAAAAGGATCAATGCATAAATGTTCGTAATAAGGCAAATCGGACACTTGGATTTATTAATCGCAGCGTTAGTAACAAGACACCTGGTGTGGTTCTCAAGCTATATCTTGCTCTAGTTAGGCCCCATTTAGATTATGCAGTTCAGTTTTGGTCGCCATATTATAGAATGGATATAAATTCACTTGAACGTGTCCAGCGTAGGATGACTAAGTTAATTCCCCAAATTAGAAATCTTTCATATGAAGAAAGATTAACAAAGCTTAAGTTGCATTCACTGGAAAGGCGAAGAGTTAGGGGTGACATGATAGAGGTTTACAAGTGGATGAATGGACATAACCGGGGGGATATTAATAGGGTATTAAAAGTATCAACACAGGACAGAACACGAAACAATGGGTATAAATTGGATAAGTTTAGATTTAGGAAAGACTTGGGTAAATACTGGTTCAGTAACAGGGTTGTTGATTTGTGGAACCAATTGCCGCGTAACATTGTGGAGGTGGGGTCCCTCGATTGTTTCAAGCACGGGTTGGACAAGTATATGAGTGGGATTGGGTGGTTATATCGGGTATACCAAGTATATCGGGTTTGCTATCCCGGAGCTGGCATTGGTGATATTATAAACAACATGAATGATATTATGGCTGGTAATGGGAACAATCCCATTATTTGCATTAGCGTGGGAGGAAATGATGTTGGTCGAGTTAGGAGTGAGGAACTGATTCAGAGGTATAAAACAGCCATAGAGTTAGTTAGGAGCAAGGGAGGAATCCCGATCATATGTGGCATTCTTCCAAGAAAGGGAGTGGGAAATGAATGGATATCGAGGGCACTTGGTGTCAATTGCCGGCTGGAAAGATATTGCAAATCAAATGCAATATCTTTCATAGACAACTGGGAACACTTCTATGGAAGAAATGAAATGTATGCTCGTGATGGGGTGCATCTATCGAGAGCTGGGGTTGTTGCTGTTGCGAACTCGTTAGAAGAAGTGGTTAGAGGTGTTTGTTTGGGTTTAAACTGTTAGTAGATAGAGGTATGGGAATTGATTTTGAGGAAGGAGGTAATAAAAGTATGTGTTTGTGGGAGAAAGGAATTGGCAAAACGATCAGGGAAAGAGAAGGTCCGCAAAATAACAATTCACTTAGGGTATATTACACTAACAGTAGAAGTCTAAGAAATAAAATTAACGAATTAAATGCTCTTGTCTGCACAGAAAAAATAGATATTATTGCACTTACCGAAACGTGGATGAATGTAGAAAATAGAGAACTATTAGCTGAATATCAAATATATGGATTTAAACTATTTCACACAGATAGATATATTAGACGAGGAGGTGGAGTAGCCATATATGTTAGGGACAATTTGAAATGTAGTCTCAAAGAGGGAATCAAAACAGAGCCACACACAGAAACTATTTGGATTGAATTAAACGAAAAAGCTAATAATATTATAATAGGAGTAATATATAGGCCACCAAATTTAGACAGAATGGAAGCAAAGCATCTATGGGATGAAATATCTAGAGCATCTAGATCTAACAGTATTTATGTCATGGGTGACTTTAATTTTAGCGGAATAAACTGGTTGAACAAAACAGGGAATAGTGAAGCAGAAGATTTTCTAGAATTAATTGACGATTGCTTTCTTACGCAACACATTAAGGAACCAACACGGGAAAATAATATTTTAGATTTAGTGTTAACTAACAGGGAAACGCAAATTAATGACATCGAAATAGGGAGTGAGCTAGGGAGCAGTGATCACAAAGAAATCAGATTTAGCATAGAATGGAATAGACCAGTAGGAGAAAATTCTGTTAAAGTGCCAGATTTTCGAAAAGCTGATTTTAATAGCCTAAGAAATTTTTTGGGTCAAAATGATTGGAAAGTCTTGGGTATGGGGTGTGGGCCGGTCTTGGAGCGAGACATGAACCCAGCGATAGGTGACTTAAATGGGGATTTCGATGTGGATTCAATATATAACTTATTTAAGAATATTCTAAACAAAGCACAGGAACGTAGTATACCATACAAATTGAATAGATCGAATACTAATGACCCAAAGTGGATAACAAAGAATTTGAAGAACCTTATAGGTAAAAAGAGAGCTTGGTACAAAAGGATTAAAAATGGGGAGGTCACTTTAGAACAGGAATTCGTACAACTGGTTAGAAATGTTAAAAAAGAGATAAGGAAAGCAAAAAGAAACTATGAAGTTCGCATAGCAGGGCAAGCAAAGACAAATCCTAAAGGGTTTTTTCAGTTATATCGTACTAAGACTAGGGAAAGGATAGGTCCATTAAAAACTGAGACAGGTCAAATAACAGATAGTGATGAAGAGATGAGTAGTATTTTTAATAAATATTTTGTATCTGTATTTACTAAAGAGGAACTTAACAATATGCCTTCAGCCGAACAAGTCTATGTGGGTGGGGACGAGGACAGGTTGACGAGTTTAACAGTTACCAGGGAGGTTGTTCTTAAACAAATAGTAAAACTCAAACCAAACAAATCCCCAGGGCCGGATGAAGTGTTTGCCAGGGTGCTTAAAGAATGCAAAGAGGAGCTTTGTGACCCACTGTCAACCATATTTAATAAATCAATAGAGTCAGGCAGAGTGCCAGAGTTTTGGAAAGTTGCTAATGTGATACCAGTTTTTAAGAAAGGAGATAGATCACTTGCGTCTAACTATCGACCAATTAGCCTAACGTCTATTGTGGGAAAGTTACTCGAATCTATAATAGCAAATAAAATTCGTCTTCATCTTGAAAAACATAAATTAATAATTGAGTCGCAACATGGTTTTATAAATGGCCGTTCATGTTTAACAAATTTGTTATCTTTTTATTCTAGCATTGTTGAGGCAGTTGATAGTGGTAAGGATTGCGATGTTGTATACCTTGACTTTAGCAAAGCTTTTGATACAGTGCCACATGAAAGACTGATTAAAAAGATAGAGTCTCATGGTATTGGGGGTGCTATATTAAGCTGGATTAGGGCATGGCTATACCAAAGGAAACAGAGAGTTAGTATAAATGGAATCAAGTCAGAGTGGGAAAATGTTGTAAGTGGAGTGCCTCAAGGCTCTGTCCTGGGACCTCTGTTGTTTATAATATATATAAATGATTTAGATTCAGGTTTGAGTAGCAACATTTGGAAATTTGCCGATGATACGAAAATCGGTAGGGAAATTAATTCAGAGGAGGACTCACTATCACTTCAAGTTGATCTAGATAGGGTTTTGAAATGGTCAAAGGATTGGCAGATGCAGTTTAATGCTGATAAATGTAAAGTTCTGAGGTTAGGTAATGATGATAGAGTTACAAGATACGAGCTAGATGGTGTTGTGATTGCGAAGTCGGATTGCGAAAGGGATCTGGGAGTTATGATTAGTAAGAATTTAAAACAAAAGGATCAATGCATAAATGTTCGTAATAAGGCAAATCGGACACTTGGATTTATTAATCGCAGCGTTAGTAACAAGACACCTGGTGTGGTTCTCAAGCTATATCTTGCTCTAGTTAGGCCCCATTTAGATTATGCAGTTCAGTTTTGGTCGCCATATTATAGAATGGATATAAATTCACTTGAACGTGTCCAGCGTAGGATGACTAAGTTAATTCCCCAAATTAGAAATCTTTCATATGAAGAAAGATTAACAAAGCTTAAGTTGCATTCACTGGAAAGGCGAAGAGTTAGGGGTGACATGATAGAGGTTTACAAGTGGATGAATGGACATAACCGGGGGGATATTAATAGGGTATTAAAAGTATCAACACAGGACAGAACACGAAACAATGGATATAAATTGGATAAGTTTAGATTTAGGAAAGACTTGGGTAAATACTGGTTCAGTAACAGGGTTGTTGATTTGTGGAACCAATTGCCGCGTAACATTGTGGAGGTGGGGTCCCTCGATTGTTTCAAGCACGGGTTGGACAAGTATATGAGTGGGATTGGGTGGTTATAGAATAGGAGCTGCCTCGTATGGGCCAATAGGCCTTCTGCAGTTACCTTTGTTCTTATGTTCTTATGTTCTTATGAGCTAGATGGTGTTGTGATTGCGAAGTCGGATTGCGAAAGGGATCTGGGAGTTATGATTAGTAAGAATTTAAAACAAAAGGATCAATGCATAAATGTTCGTAATAAGGCAAATCGGACACTTGGATTTATTAATCGCAGCGTTAGTAACAAGACACCTGGTGTGGTTCTCAAGCTATATCTTGCTCTAGTTAGGCCCCATTTAGATTATGCAGTTCAGTTTTGGTCGCCATATTATAGAATGGATATAAATTCACTTGAACGTGTCCAGCGTAGGATGACTAAGTTAATTCCCCAAATTAGAAATCTTTCATATGAAGAAAGATTAACAAAGCTTAAGTTGCATTCACTGGAAAGGCGAAGAGTTAGGGGTGACATGATAGAGGTTTACAAGTGGATGAATGGACATAACCGGGGGGATATTAATAGGGTATTAAAAGTATCAACACAGGACAGAACACGAAACAATGGGTATAAATTGGATAAGTTTAGATTTAGGAAAGACTTGGGTAAATACTGGTTCAGTAACAGGGTTGTTGATTTGTGGAACCAATTGCCGCGTAACATTGTGGAGGTGGGGTCCCTCGATTGTTTCAAGCACGGGTTGGACAAGTATATGAGTGGGATTGGGTGGTTATAGAATAGGAGCTGCCTCGTATGGGCCAATAGGCCTTCTGCAGTTACCTTTGTTCTTATGTTCTTATGTTCTTATAGATAGGAGCTGCCTCGTATGGGCCAACAGGCCTTCTGCAGTTGCCTTGTTCTTATGAACATAAGAACATAAGAACATAAGAACAAAGGTAACTGCAGAAGGCCTATTGGCCCATACGAGGCAGCTCCTATTCTATAACCACCCAATCCCACTCATATACTTGTCCAACCCGTGCTTGAAACAATCGAGGGACCCCACCTCCACAATGTTACGCGGCAATTGGTTCCACAAATCAACAACCCTGTTACTGAACCAGTATTTACCCAAGTCTTTCCTAAATCTAAACTTATCCAATTTATATCCATTGTTTCGTGTTCTGTCCTGTGTTGATACTTTTAATACCCTATTAATATTCCCCCGGTTATGTCCATTCATCCACTTGTAAACCTCTATCATGTCACCCCTAACTCTTCGCCTTTCCAGTGAATGCAACTTAAGCTTTGTTAATCTTTCTTCATATGAAAGATTTCTAATTTGGGGAATTAACTTAGTCATCCTACGCTGGACACGTTCAAGTGAATTTATATCCATTCTATAATATGGCGACCAAAACTGAACTGCATAATCTAAATGGGGCCTAACTAGAGCAAGATATAGCTTGAGAACCACACCAGGTGTCTTGTTACTAACGCTGCGATTAATAAATCCAAGTGTCCAATTTGCCTTATTACGAACATTTATGCATTGATCCTTTTGTTTTAAATTCTTACTAATCATAACTCCCAGATCCCTTTCGCAATCCGACTTCGCAATCACAACACCATCTAGCTCGTATCTTGTAACTCTATCATCATTACCTAACCTCAGAACTTTACATTTATCAGCATTAAACTGCATCTGCCAATCCTTTGACCATTTCAAAACCCTATCTAGATCAACTTGAAGTGATAGTGAGTCCTCCTCCGAATTAATTTCCCTACCGATTTTCGTATCATCGGCAAATTTGCAAATGTTGCTACTCAAACCTGAATCTAAATCATTTATATATATTATAAACAACAGAGGTCCCAGGACAGAGCCTTGAGGCACTCCACTTACAACATTTTCCCACTCTGACTTGATTCCATTTATACTAACTCTCTGTTTCCTTTGGTATAGCCATGCCCAAATCCAGCTTAATATAGCACCCCCAATACCATGAGACTCTATTTTTTTAATCAGTCTTTCATGTGGCACTGTATCAAAAGCTTTGCTAAAGTCAAGGTATACAACATCGCAATTCTTACCACTATCAACTGCCTCAACAATGCTAGAATAAAAAGATAACAAATTTGTTAAACATGAACGGCCATTTATAAAACCATGTTGCGACTCAATTATTAATTTATGTTTTTCAAGATGAAGACGAATTTTATTTGCTATTATAGATTCGAGTAACTTTCCCACAATAGACGTTAGGCTAATTGGTCGATAGTTAGACGCAAGTGATCTATCTCCTTTCTTAAAAACTGGTATCACATTAGCAACTTTCCAAAACTCTGGCACTCTGCCTGACTCTATTGATTTATTAAATATGGTTGACAGTGGGTCACAAAGCTCCTCTTTGCATTCTTTAAGCACCCTAGCAAACACTTCATCCGGCCCTGGGGATTTGTTTGGTTTGAGTTTTACTATTTGTTTAAGAACATCCTCCCTGGTAACTGCTAAACTCGTCAACCTGTCCTCGTCCCCACCCACATAGACTTGTTCGGCTGAAGGCATATTGTTAAGTTCTTCTTTAGTAAATACAGATACAAAATATTTATTAAAAATACTACTCATCTCTTCATCACTATCTGTTATTTGACCTGTCTCAGTTTTTAATGGACCTATCCTTTCCCTAGTCTTAGTACGATATAACTGAAAAAAAACCTTTAGGATTTGTCTTTGCTTGCCCTGCTATGCGAACTTCATAGTTTCTTTTTGCTTTCCTTATCTCTTTTTTAACATTTCTAACCAGTTGTACGAATTCCTGTTCTAAAGTGACCTCCCCATTTTTAATCCTTTTGTACCAAGCTCTCTTTTTACCTATAAGGTTCTTCAAATTCTTTGTTATCCACTTTGGGTCATTAGTATACGATCTATTCAATTTGTATGGTATACTACGTTCCTGTGCTTTGTTTAGAATATTCTTAAATAAGTTATATATTGAATCCACATCGAAATCCCCATTTAAGTCACCTATCGCTGGGTTCATGTCTCGCTCCAAGACCGGCCCACACCCCATACCCAAGCCTTTCCAATCAATTTGACCCAAAAAATTTCTTAGGCTATTAAAATCAGCTTTTCGAAAATCTGGCACTTTAACAGAATTTTCTCCTACTGGTCTATTCCATTCTATGCTAAATCTGATTTCTTTGTGATCACTGCTCCCTAGCTCACTCCCTATTTCGATGTCATTAATTTGCGTTTCCCTGTTAGTTAACACTAAATCTAAAATATTATTTTCCCGTGTTGGTTCCTTAATGTGTTGCGTAAGAAAGCAATCGTCAATTAATTCTAGAAAATCTTCTGCTTCACTATTCCCTGTTTTGTTCAACCAGTTTATTCCGCTAAAATTAAAGTCACCCATGACATAAATACTGTTAGATCTAGATGCTCTAGATATTTCATCCCATAGATGCTTTGCTTCCATTCTGTCTAAATTTGGTGGCCTATATATTACTCCTATTATAATATTATTAGCTTTTTCGTTTAATTCAATCCAAATAGTTTCTGAGTGTGGCTCTGTTTTGATTCCCTCTTTGAGACTACATTTCAAATTGTCCCTAACATATATGGCTACTCCACCTCCTCGTCTAATATATCTATCTGTGTGAAATAGTTTAAATCCATATATTTGATATTCAGCTAATAGTTCTCTATTTTCTACATTCATCCACGTTTCGGTAAGTGCAATAATATCTATTTTTTCTGTGCAGACAAGAGCATTTAATTCGTTAATTTTATTTCTTAGACTTCTACTGTTAGTGTAATATACCCTAAGTGAATTGTTATTTTGCGGACCTTCTCTTTCCCTGATCGTTTTGCCAATTCCTTTCTCCCACAAACACATACTTTTATTACCTCCTTCCTCCAAATCAATTCCCATACCTCTATCTACTAACAGTTTAAACCCAAACAAACACCTCTAACCACTTCTTCTAGCGAGTTCGCAACAGCAACAACCCCAGCTCTCGATAGATGCACCCCATCACGAGCATACATTTCAATTCTTCCATAGAAGTGTTCCCAGTTGTCTATGAAAGATATTGCATTTGATTTGCAATATCTTTCCAGCCGGCAATTGACACCAAGTGCCCTCGATATCCATTCATTTCCCACTCCCTTTCTTGGAAGAATGCCACATATGATCGGGATTCCTCCCTTGCTCCTAACTAACTCTATGGCTGTTTTATACCTCTGAATCAGTTCCTCACTCCTGACTCGACCAACATCATTTCCTCCCACGCTAATGCAAATAATGGGATTGTTCCCATTACCAGCCATAATATCATTCATGTTGTTTATAATATCACCAATGCCAGCTCCGGGATAGCAAACCCTTAACCTGTTCCCCCTATCTCTAGCACAAAACGTTCTATCCAAATACCTTATCTGGGAATCTCCCACAACTAATGTTTGCTTAGGTACTTCCTTTACTTTCTGAGGGGCCTGCGCTTCCTTTCTCTTCGTTGCTTTCCCTTTTGCGCGATCCACAGTCTCTCCACAGCACTCGTCCTCCAAAACGTCAAATGAATTTGAAGTTGCTATGGCGTTTGAAGGCGGCTTTATCAAAGTCTTCTTAAGGCCCCTGTCTTTCGCAACTCTCCAAGACGAGGTCCCTTTACTGCTGGTCTCCTCCTTCGTTACTTCTCGTTGTTTTTTAAGCTGACGCACCTCCTCCCGCAGAGAGTCCAACTCTGTCCTCAGGGCTCCCACTAGAGTCACCAGGTCCTTCACTACAACTTCCATATTGCTATGATAAAATAACAACACTCAGGAGCTCCGGTTAACACAACCTTTCACTGTGAAAGTGAAAGTTCTTATGTTCTTACTAACGCTTCGATTAATAAATCCCAGTGTCCTATTCGCCTTATTACGAACATTCATGCATTGATCCTTTTGTTTTAAATTCGTACTAATCATAACTCCCAGATCCCTTTCGCAATCCGACTTCGCAATCTCAACACCATCTAGCTCGTATCTTGTAACTCTATCATCATTACCTAGCCTCAGAACTTTACATTTATCAGCATTAAACTGCATTTGCCAATCATTTGACCATTTCAAAACCCTATCTAGATCAACTTGAAGTGATAGTGAGTCCTCCTCCGAATTAATTTCCCTACCGATTTTCGTATCATCGGCAAATTTGCAAATGTTGCTACTCAAACCTGAATCTAAATCATTTATATATATTATAAACAACAGAGGTCCCAGGACAGAGCCCTGAGGTACTCCACTAACAACATTATCCCACTCTGACTTAACCCCATTTATACTAACTCTCTGTTTCCTTTGGAATAGCCATGGCCTAATACCAGTTAATATAGCACCCCCAATACCATGAGCTTCTATTTTTTTAATTAGTCTTTCATGTGGCACTGTATCAAAAGCTTTGCTAAAGTCAAGGTACACAACATCACAATCCTTTCCACTATCAACTGCCTCAACTATGCTGGAATAAAAAGTTAGCAAATTTGTTAAACATGAACGGCCATTTGTAAAACCATGTTGCGACTCATTTATTAATTTATGTTTTTCAAGATGGAGACGAATTGTATTTGCAATTATTGATTCAAGTAACTTTCCCGCAATAGACGTTAGGCTAATTGGCCGATAGTTTGACGCAAGTGATCTATCTCCTTTCTTAAAAATTGGTACCACATTAGCTACCTTCCATGACTCTGGCACTCTGCCTGACTCTATTGATTTATTAAATATGGTAGACAGTGGGTCAGAAAGCTCCTCTTTGCATTCTTTAAGCACCCTGGCAAACACTTCATCCGGCCCTGGGGATTTGTTTGGTTTTAGTTTTTCTAATTGTTTAATTACATCCTCCCTGGTAACTGCTAAACTAGTCAACCTGTCCTCATCCCCACCCACATAGACTTGTTCGGCTGAAGGCATATTGTTAAGTTCTTCTTTAGTAGATATAAAATGTAGTTACTTCTTTAGTAGATATAAACAGATATAAAATATTTGTTAAAAATACTACTCATCTCCTTGTCATTATCCGTTATTTGACCTGTCTCAGATTTTAATGGACCTATCCTTTCCCTAGTCTTAGTTCGATATAACTGAAAAAAACCTTTAGGATTTGACTTTGCTTGCTCTGCTATGCGAACTTCATAGTTTCTTTTTGCTTTCCTAATCTCTTTTTTAACATTTCTAACCAGTTGTATGAATTCCTGTTCTAACCTGACTTCCCCATTCTTAATCCTTTTGTACCAAGCTCTCTTTTTACCTATAAGGTTCTTTAAATTATTTGTTATCCACTTTGGGTCATTAGTGTTCGACCAATTCAATTTGTATGGTATACTACGTTCCTGTGCTTTGTTTAGAATATTCTTAAATAAGTTATATATTTAATCCACATCGAAAAATAGAGGAGCTGCCTTGTATGGGCCAATAGGCCTTCTGCAGTTGCCTTTGTTCTTATGTTCTTATGAAATCCCCTTTTACGTCACCTATTGCTGGGTTCATGTCTCGCTCTAAGACCGGCCCACACCCCATACCCAAGAGTTTTTAATCTATTTGACCAAAAAAATTTCTTATGCTATTAAAATCAGCTTTTCGAAAATCTGGCACTTTAACAGAATTTTCTCCTACAGGTCTATTCCATTCTATGCTAAATCTGATTACTTTGTGATCACTGTTCCCTAGCTCACTCCCTATTTCGATGTCATTAATTTGTGTTTCCCTGTTAGTTAACACTAAATCTAAAATATTATTTTCCCGCGTTGGTTCCTTAATGTGTTGCGTAAGAAAGCAATCGTCAATTAATTCTAGAAAATCTTCTGCTTCACTGTTCCCTGTTTTGTTCACCCAGTTTATTCCACAAAAATTAAAGTCACCCATGACATAAATACTGTTAGATCTAGATGCTCTAGATATTTCATTCCATAGATGCTTTGCTTCCATTCTGTCTAAATTTGGTGGCCTATATATAACTCCCATTATAATATTATTTGCTTTTTCGTTTAATTCTATCCAAATAGTTTCTGTGTGTGGCTCAGTTTTGATTCCCTCTTTGAGACTACATTTCAAATTGCCCCTAAAATATATGGCTACTCCCCCTCCTCGTCTAATAATTCTATCTGTGTGAAATAGTTTAAATCCATTTATCTGATATTCAGCTAATAGTTCTCTATTTTCTACGTTCATCCACGTTTCGGTAAGTGCAATAATATCTATTTTTTCTGTGCAGACAAGAGCATTTAATTCATTAATTTTATTTCTTAGACTTCTACTGTTAGTGTAATATATCCTAAGTGAATTGTTATTTTGAGGCCCTTTTCTTTCCCTGATCATTTTGCCAATTCTTTTCTCCCACGTACACATACTTTTATTACCTCCTTCCTCCAAATCAATTCCCATACCACTATCTACTAACAGTTTAAACCCAAACAAACACCTCTAACCACTGGTTCCAACGAGTTCGCAACAGCAACAACCCCAGCCCTCGATAGATGCACCTCATCACGAGCATACATTTCATTTCTTCCATAGAAGCGTTCCCAGTAGTCTATGAAAGATATTGCATTTGATTTGCAATATCTTTCCAGCCGGCAAATGACAGCAAGTGCCCTCGACATCCATTCATTTCCCACTCCCTTTCTTGGAAGAATGCCACATATGATCGGGATTCCTCCCTTGCTCCTAACTAATTCATTGGCTGTCCTAAATCTCTGTATTAGTTCCTCACTCCTAACTCGCCCAACATCATTACCCCCTGCACTAATACAAATAATGGGTTTGTTCCCATTTCCCGTCATAATATCATTCATGTTTTCAACAATATCACCAATTTCAGCTCCCGGATAGCAAACCCTTAATCTGTTCCCCCTATCTCTGGCACAAAATGTTCTGTCTAAATACCTCACCTGGGAATCTCCCACAACCAAAATTCGCTTCGGTACCGCCCTAACTTTCTGATCAGCCTGAGGGGCCTGCGCTCCGCCGTTCCTCGCTGATTTCCTCGCTGCAGGCGCACTACAGCACTCGTCCTCTAACACAGGCAAATGAATTTGCCGTCCTTAGGGCGTCTGTAGGCGGCCTTGTCAAGGTCTTCTTAAGACCCCTGTCTTTCACTACTTTCCACGATGAGGTCTCGTCCCAATATGAGTGGGATTGGGTGGTTATAAATAGGAGCTGCCTCGTATGGGCCAGTAGGCCTTCTGCAGTTGCCTTTGTTCTTATGTTCTTATCCTTCGTGGGGGCAAGTGTACATGTATACAACGCTTGACTGTTGTAGGGGGTTCTACGTCGGCTTCGGCCTGTTTTTGATAAGGAGTTCGGAAGTCTTCTTGGTTTTGTAGAATATTACCAGGTTTATGTTTTGGTTAGGAGTAGTGCTTTTTACTCCTTTACGGATTATTTCTTTCATTATTCTTTCCTCTTTTATATGTTCACTGTGCATGGTTGATTTGTAATATAATTTTATTGGAGGTGTTGTGGTTTCTGTTTTAGGTTCTGGATTATACCAACGGTCCAAGTGTCTTCTTATAGCAGCATTTATTTCCGCGTTGCTATATCCGTTGTTCACCAATACCTGAGTTACTCTTTCAAACTCTCTACTCACGTTGCTCCATTCAGAGCAGTGGGTAAGCGCTCGACGAATATAAGCATTGAGAACACTTGCTTTGTATCTTTGGGGGCACTCACTTCTACCGTTCAGGCATAATCCTATGTTGGTGGGCTTGGTATATACGTTGGTGCTTAAAGAGGTTCCTGTTTTTGTTATTAGTACATCCAGGAATGGCAGACTGTTATTTTCACTATTTTCATGTGTAAATCGGAGTACTGACTCTCTCTCTAGGTATCTTTTTAGGTCAATTAGTTCATCTGAGTCTTTTACTATTACGAATATGTCATCTACATAACGGCAGTATACAGTTGGTTTTTGTCTTCTACTGAAGACCCTATCTTCGATGGTTCCCATATAAAAATTAGCAAATAAAACTCCTAAGGGGGAGTCCATTGCTACTCTGTCTATTTGTAAATACATGTTTCCTTGTGGACTGATGAAAGGGGCTTCCTTTGTACATGCTTCGAGAAAAACTCTTCAAGTGTGGCTCAGGTATGTCTAATTTGGGGGTGCTCTCGTCTCTGTATACTCTGTCCAGTATCATTCCTATGGTTGTGTCGACTGGGACGTTGGTAAAAAGGGATTCAACGTCCAGGGAAGCGATGATTCCATCGGGCTGGGTAGATTTGATCAATTCTAGGAAATCTGCTGATGATTGTAGACTTAACTTACTTGGAGTGTATGGAGTTAGGAGTTCATTGAGTTTCTTTGCCAGGTGATAAGTTGGAGTTGGTATTTGGCTGATTATAGGGCGTAGTGGGTTACCTGGTTTATGCATCTTAACATTGCCGTAGGCATATCCTAAGCCATAGTCGCCTTGAAGTTTATTGAAATGCACACTACCTTTCTTTGCGTTGATTGCTGTAATTGTTCTGTTTACTTTCCGCTTAAGGTCTTCCACAGGGTTCCTCGTGATACGTTGAAATTTGGAGTCGTCACTAAGGATGTCGCAAATTTTGTTCATGTATTCATGGGTAGGAATCAATACATATGCTGCTGTCTTGTCGGCTTTTCTTATTGTTACGTCTTTCAGATTTTTTAGTTGTTTCGCTGCTTCTTTGAGTCGTGGGGTCATTATGTCCGGTCGTGATGGTCAAGTGGATTAAGGCGTCTTGTACATACCAGTTGCGTGGCATCTGGGAGTATGGGTTCGAGTCACTTCTGGGGTGTGAGTTTTCAGTTGCATATTGTCCTGGGGACCATTCAGGCTTGTTCGCATTTGTGTTCCTCACGTGTGCCCCAAAGAATGAGGTGATTTGGTAAAATGCTATGCCCAAGATTACTATCCGAGTGCCGGCGGTGGGGTGGTTCAAATAGCCTCGGCTATCACTTCATTATGTCCGGTCGTGATGGTCAAGTGGATTAAGGCGTCTTGTACATACCAGTTGCGTGGCATCTGGGAGTATGGGTTCGAGTCACTTCTGGGGTGTGAGTTTTCAGTTGCATATTGTCCTGGGGACCATTCAGGCTTGTTCGCATTTGTGTTCCTCACGTGTGCCCCAAAGAATGAGATGATTTGGTAAAATGCTATGCCCAAGATTACTATCCGAGTGCCGGCGGTGGGGTGGTTCAAATAGCCTCGGCTATCACCTCATTATGTCCGGTCGTGATAGTCAAGTGGATTAAGGCGTCTTGTACATACCAGTTGCGTGGCATCTGGGAGTATGGGTTCGAGTCACTTCTGGGGTGTGAGTTTTCAGTTGCATATTGTCCTGGGGACCATTCAGGCTTGTTCGCATTTGTGTTCCTCACGTGTGCCCCAAAGAATGAGGTGATTTGGTAAAATGCTATGCCCAAGATTACTATCCGAGTGCCGGCGGTGGGGTGGTTCAAATAGCCTCGGCTATCACCTCATTATGTCCGGTCGTGATGGTCAAGTGGATTAAGGCGTCTTGTACATACCAGTTGCGTGGCATCTGGGAGTATGGGTTCGAGTCACTTCTGGGGTGTGAGTTTTCAGTTGCATATTGTCCTGGGGACCATTCAGGCTTGTTCGCATTTGTGTTCCTCACGTGTGCCCCAAAGAATGAGGTGATTTGGTAAAATGCTATGCCCAAGATTACTATCCGAGTGCCGGCGGTGGGGTGGTTCAAATAGCCTCGGCTATCACCTCATTATGTCCGGTCGTGATGGTCAAGTGGATTAAGGCGTCTTGTACATACCAGTTGCGTGGCATCTGGGAGTATGGGTTCGAGTCACTTCTGGGGTGTGAGTTTTCAGTTGCATATTGTCCTGGGGACCATTCAGGCTTGTTCGCATTTGTGTTCCTCACGTGTGCCCCAAAGAATGAGGTGATTTGGTAAAATGCTATGCCCAAGATTACTATCCGAGTGCCGGCGGTGGGGTGGTTCAAATAGCCTCGGCTATCACTTCATTATGTCCGGTCGTGATGGTCAAGTGGATTAAGGCGTCTTGTACATACCAGTTGCGTGGCATCTGGGAGTATGGGTTCGAGTCACTTCTGGGGTGTGAGTTTTCAGTTGCATATTGTCCTGGGGACCATTCAGGCTTGTTCGCATTTGTGTTCCTCACGTGTGCCCCAAAGAATGAGGTGATTTGGTAAAATGCTATGCCCAAGATTACTATCCGAGTGCCGGCGGTGGGGTGGTTCAAATAGCCTCGGCTATCACCTCATTATGTCCGGTCGTGATGGTCAAGTGGATTAAGGCGTCTTGTACATACCAGTTGCGTGGCATCTGGGAGTATGGGTTCGAGTCACTTCTGGGGTGTGAGTTTTCAGTTGCATATTGTCCTGGGGACCATTCAGGCTTGTTCGCATTTGTGTTCCTCACGTGTGCCCCAAAGAATGAGGTGATTTGGTAAAATGCTATGCCCAAGATTACTATCCGAGTGCCGGCGGTGGGGTGGTTCAAATAGCCTCGGCTATCACTTCATTATGTCCGGTCGTGATGGTCAAGTGGATTAAGGCGTCTTGTACATACCAGTTGCGTGGCATCTGGGAGTATGGGTTCGAGTCACTTCTGGGGTGTGAGTTTTCAGTTGCATATTGTCCTGGGGACCATTCAGGCTTGTTCGCATTTGTGTTCCTCACGTGTGCCCCAAAGAATGAGGTGATTTGGTAAAATGCTATGCCCAAGATTACTATCCGAGTGCCGGCGGTGGGGTGGTTCAAATAGCCTCGGCTATCACCTCATTATGTCCGGTCGTGATGGTCAAGTGGATTAAGGCGTCTTGTACATACCAGTTGCGTGGCATCTGGGAGTATGGGTTCGAGTCACTTCTGGGGTGTGAGTTTTCAGTTGCATATTGTCCTGGGGACCATTCAGGCTTGTTCGCATTTGTGTTCCTCACGTGTGCCCCAAAGAATGAGGTGATTTGGTAAAATGCTATGCCCAAGATTACTATCCGAGTGCCGGCGGTGGGGTGGTTCAAATAGCCTCGGCTATCACCTCATTATGTCCGGTCGTGATGGTCAAGTGGATTAAGGCGTCTTGTACATACCAGTTGCGTGGCATCTGGGAGTATGGGTTCGAGTCACTTCTGGGGTGTGAGTTTTCAGTTGCATATTGTCCTGGGGACCATTCAGGCTTGTTCGCATTTGTGTTCCTCACGTGTGCCCCAAAGAATGAGGTGATTTGGTAAAATGCTATGCCCAAGATTACTATCCGAGTGCCGGCGGTGGGGTGGTTCAAATAGCCTCGGCTATCACCTCATTATGTCCGGTCGTGATGGTCAAGTGGATTAAGGCGTCTTGTACATACCAGTTGCGTGGCATCTGGGAGTATGGGTTCGAGTCACTTCTGGGGTGTGAGTTTTCAGTTGCATATTGTCCTGGGGACCATTCAGGCTTGTTCGCATTTGTGTTCCTCACGTGTGCCCCAAAGAATGAGGTGATTTGGTAAAATGCTATGCCCAAGATTACTATCCGAGTGCCGGCGGTGGGGTGGTTCAAATAGCCTCGGCTATCACCTCATTATGTCCGGTCGTGATGGTCAAGTGGATTAAGGCGTCTTGTACATACCAGTTGCGTGGCATCTGGGAGTATGGGTTCGAGTCACTTCTGGGGTGTGAGTTTTCAGTTGCATATTGTCCTGGGGACCATTCAGGCTTGTTCGCATTTGTGTTCCTCACGTGTGCCCCAAAGAATGAGGTGATTTGGTAAAATGCTATGCCCAAGATTACTATCCGAGTGCCGGCGGTGGGGTGGTTCAAATAGCCTCGGCTATCACTTCATTATGTCCGGTCGTGATGGTCAAGTGGATTAAGGCGTCTTGTACATACCAGTTGCGTGGCATCTGGGAGTATGGGTTCGAGTCACTTCTGGGGTGTGAGTTTTCAGTTGAATATTGTCCTGGGGACCATTCAGGCTTGTTCGCATTTGTGTTCCTCACGTGTGCCCAAAAGAATGAGGTGATTTGGTAAAATGCTATGCCCAAGATTACTATCCGAGTGCCGGCGGTGGGGTGGTTCAAATAGCCTCGGCTATCACCTCATTATGTCCGGTCGTGATGGTCAAGTGGATTAAGGCGTCTTGTACATACCAGTTGCGTGGCATCTGGGAGTATGGGTTCGAGTCACTTCTGGGGTGTGAGTTTTCAGTTGCATATTGTCCTGGGGACCATTCAGGCTTGTTCGCATTTGTGTTCCTCACGTGTGCCCCAAAGAATGAGGTGATTTGGTAAAATGCTATGCCCAAGATTACTATCCGAGTGCCGGCGGTGGGGTGGTTCAAATAGCCTCGGCTATCACCTCATTATGTCCGGTCGTGATGGTCAAGTGGATTAAGGCGTCTTGTACATACCAGTTGCGTGGCATCTGGGAGTATGGGTTCGAGTCACTTCTGGGGTGTGAGTTTTCAGTTGCATATTGTCCTGGGGACCATTCAGGCTTGTTCGCATTTGTGTTCCTCACGTGTGCCCCAAAGAATGAGGTGATTTGGTAAAATGCTATGCCCAAGATTACTATCCGAGTGCCGGCGGTGGGGTGGTTCAAATAGCCTCGGCTATCACCTCATTATGTCCGGTCATGATGGTCAAGTGGATTAAGGCGTCTTGTACATACCAGTTGCGTGGCATCTGGGAGTATGGGTTCGAGTCACTTCTGGGGTGTGAGTTTTCAGTTGCATATTGTCCTGGGGACCATTCAGGCTTGTTCGCATTTGTGTTCCTCACGTGTGCCCCAAAGAATGAGGTGATTTGGTAAAATGCTATGCCCAAGATTACTATCCGAGTGCCGGCGGTGGGGTGGTTCAAATAGCCTCGGCTATCACCTCATTATGTCCGGTCGTGATGGTCAAGTGGATTAAGGCGTCTTGTACATACCAGTTGCGTGGCATCTGGGAGTATGGGTTCGAGTCACTTCTGGGGTGTGAGTTTTCAGTTGCATATTGTCCTGGGGACCATTCAGGCTTGTTCGCATTTGTGTTCCTCACGTGTGCCCCAAAGAATGAGGTGATTTGGTAAAATGCTATGCCCAAGATTACTATCCGAGTGCCGGCGGTGGGGTGGTTCAAATAGCCTCGGCTATCACCTCATTATGTCCGGTCGTGATGGTCAAGTGGATTAAGGCGTCTTGTACATACCAGTTGCGTGGCATCTGGGAGTATGGGTTCGAGTCACTTCTGGGGTGTGAGTTTTCAGTTGCATATTGTCCTGGGGACCATTCAGGCTTGTTCGCATTTGTGTTCCTCATGTGTGCCCCAAAGAATGAGGTGATTTGGTAAAATGCTATGCCCAAGATTACTATCCGAGTGCCGGCGGTGGGGTGGTTCAAATAGCCTCGGCTATCACCTCATTATGTCTGGTCGTGATGGTCAAGTGGATTAAGGCGTCTTGTACATACCAGTTGCGTGGCATCTGGGAGTATGGGTTCGAGTCACTTCTGGGGTGTGAGTTTTCAATTATATATATATATATATATATATATATATATATATATATATATATATATATATATATATATATAATTATATATATATATATATATATATATATATATATATATATATATATATATAATTAGTGCTGACACATGTAGCTTACAGCTATCAAACGTTATTGGGAACACTAAAGAGATCTCTCACTCCTTAAATCACATGGGTGAGTGATTTATTGATCACGCATGCCGATAAACACTCTCGAGAGTTACCTTACTCGACAGAGCAGTGGCGATCTCTCCAGACAGCCTCGTCACTCACCAAATTCTACCAAAATTATGTTAATACATATATATATATATATATATATATATATATATATATATATATATATATATATATATATATATATATATATATATATATATATATAAATCACACTTGTCACGGCCCTGGGAACAATACAAGAAATTAAGACCACACTGTGGTACACTCCACTATAATCATTGCCAGGAATCACTGGCGTTACACATACCTGAACACTCGGTGTTGGAATTCCACACCCGCAAGACCACACATGGAAATAATATCACTCTGTCCCACGGACGATCAAAAATGATTAAATTACCACAATAATAATATAATTATTACATGGACATCCTCTCAGTCCTTGGCTAATCTATGTATACTCTGTTCCCGTGTGTACCCACACACACACACACACACTGTACTTCTGTGTACACCAGACGTAAGTCCCTCTGGACTGACAAAATGACAACAAGGGTGATTATCTCCACGCCCACACTCCACTTCACCTCACATGTGCTACGTGACAATGTGACGGAACACTTGACCTCGAATTCAAGCTTTTAGAGACTAACTGATCACCAGAAATACACACATAAGTACTTACTCATTCACACTGCTGGCTTTACACCATTCCCATACATCAGGCACCCTGCTATAGGTGGCTGGCTCGCTCAGGGTGGCGTAGGCGGCGGTAGTACCTTACGTGGTATTTTTTCGTACAATTGGAGCACACTCGATCCCCTCCCACTCAACACGGCTGAGTTCGCACCCTCGACCCACCGGTGAAGTGTTCGTACCCAGGTGACGCGCACAACAATAGCGTCTCACACAAACATTGGAAATCTGCCCTTAACACTGACACGAATTTCCCCGTTCCCATCGACTGCTACAGAGCACTAGCAAGTCTAATCAACACTGGTATGGGATCTATGAATCCGTTACTGCTCGTATGCACATTATCCCACGATCCCAGATCACTGTACCTCTACCCACTGTACACAATGTCTTAAACCCCTCCAAGCGACGACTTCGGCCGGATTCTGTGACGACCGCTGTCGTTGGTGAAGCAGGAAGCATCAGCAGTTGAGTAGTCCAGCCACCACGACGCCCTATACTTCAATTTGGCCGAATTGAGTACAGGAAGCGTCTTGACAAGGTGGCAGCTGGGTTCAGAATGATGCTTACACCGGCTATCCCCGCGTCCTTCTCGAAATAACCAATGAGAGGAAGGCATACAACGGCCTACCCCTCTCATCCAATCAGCGATGGTGTAGCATAGCCCCTAGGGCAGCTCCAAGATGGCCGACCAACATGGCGGCTCCAACATACCCACACACACACACACACTGTACGTCTGTGTACACAAGACGTAAGTCCCTCTGGACTGACAAGATGACAACAAGGGTTATTATCTCCTCATCCACACTTCACTTCACCTCTACAGGTGCTTAGTGACAATGCGACGGAACACCTGACTTCGAATTCAAGCTTTAGAGACTAATCACCAGAAATACACACATAGGTACTTATTAATACTGCCGGCCTTACACACACACCATTCCCATACATCAGGCACCCTGCTATGGGTGGCTGACTCATAGTGGTGGAGATGGCTAGAGCAGTCCTCACATGGTATCTTACGTGCAATTGGCGCGCACTCGAACCCCCCAACCTCCCTCACAACACAGTATGGGTTCGAGTCACTTCTGGGGTGTGAGTTTTCAGTTATATATATATATATATATATATATATATATATATATATATATATATATATATATATATATATATATATATATATATATATATATATATAATTAGTGCTGACACATGTAGCTTACAGCTATCAAACGTTATTGGGAACACTAAAGAGATCTCTCACTCCTTAAATCACATGGGTGAGTGATTTATCGATCACGCATGCCGATAAACACTCTCGAGAGTTACCTTACTCGACAGAGCAGTGGCGATCTCTCCAGACAGCCTCGTCACTCACCAAATTCTACCAAAATTATGTTAATACATATATATATATATATATATATATATATATATATATATATATATATATATATATATATATATATATATATAAATCACACTTGTCACGGCCCTGGGAACAATACAAGAAATTAAGACCACACTGTGGTACACTCCACTATAATCATTGCCAGGAATCACTGGCGTTACACATACCTGAACACTCAGTGTTGGAATTCCACACCCGCAAGACCACACATGGAAATAATATCACTCTGTCCCACGGACGATCAAAAATGATTAAATTACCACAATAATAATATAATTATTACATGGACATCCTCTCAGTCCTTGGCTAATCTATGTATACTCTGTTCCCGTGTGTACCCACACACACACACACACACTGTACTTCTGTGTACACCAGACGTAAGTCCCTCTGGACTGACAAAATGACAACAAGGGTGATTATCTCCACGCCCACACTCCACTTCACCTCACATGTGCTACGTGACAATGTGACGGAACACTTGACCTCGAATTCAAGCTTTTAGAGACTAACTGATCACCAGAAATACACACATAAGTACTTACTCATTCACACTGCTGGCTTTACACCATTCCCATACATCAGGCACCCTGCTATAGGTGGCTGGCTCGCTCAGGGTGGCGTAGGCGGCGGTAGTACCTTACGTGGTATTTTTTCGTACAATTGGAGCACACTCGATCCCCTCCCACTCAACACGGCTGAGTTCGCACCCTCGACCCACCGGTGAAGTGTTCGTACCCAGGTGACGCGCACAACAATAGCGTCTCACACAAACATTGGAAATCTGCCCTTAACACTGACACGAATTTCCCCGTTCCCATCGACTGCTACAGAGCACTAGCAAGTCTAATCAACACTGGTATGGGATCTATGAATCCGTTACTGCTCGTATGCACATTATCCCACGATCCCAGATCACTGTACCTCTACCCACTGTACACAATGTCTTAAACCCCTCCAAGCGACGACTTCGGCCGGATTCTGTGACGACCGCTGTCGTTGGTGAAGCAGGAAGCATCAGCAGTTGAGTAGTCCAGCCACCACGACGCCCTATACTTCAATTTGGCCGAATTGAGTACAGGAAGCGTCTTGACAAGGTGGCAGCTGGGTTCAGAATGATGCTTACACCGGCTATCCCCGCGTCCTTCTCGAAATAACCAATGAGAGGAAGGCATACAACGGCCTACCCCTCTCATCCAATCAGCGATGGTGTAGCATAGCCCCTAGGGCAGCTCCAAGATGGCCGACCAACATGGCGGCTCCAACATACCCACACACACACACACACTGTACGTCTGTGTACACAAGACGTAAGTCCCTCTGGACTGACAAGATGACAACAAGGGTTATTATCTCCTCATCCACACTTCACTTCACCACTACAGGTGCTTAGTGACAATGCGACGGAACACCTGACTTCGAATTCAAGCTTTAGAGACTAATCACCAGAAATACACACATAGGTACTTATTAATACTGCCGGCCTTACACACACACCATTCCCATACATCAGGCACCCTGCTATGGGTGGCTGACTCATAGTGGTGGAGATGGCTAGAGCAGTCCTCACATGGTATCTTACGTGCAATTGGCGCGCACTCGAACCCCCCAACCTCCCTCACAACACAGTATGGGTTCGAGTCACTTCTGGGGTGTGAGTTTTCAGTTATATATATATATATATATATATATATATATATATATATATATATATATATATATATATATATATATATATATATATATATATATATATATATATATATATAATTAGTGCTGACACATGTAGCTTACAGCTATCAAACGTTATTGGGAACACTAAAGAGATCTCTCACTCCTTAAATCACATGGGTGAGTGATTTATCGATCACGCATGCCGATAAACACTCTCGAGAGTTACCTTACTCGACAGAGCAGTGGCGATCTCTCCAGACAGCCTCGTCACTCACCAAATTCTACCAAAATTATGTTAATACATATATATATATATATATATATATATATATATATATATATATATATATATATATATATATATATATATATATATATATATATATATATATATATATATATAAATCACACTTGTCACGGCCCTGGGAACAATACAAGAAATTAAGACCACACTGTGGTACACTCCACTATAATCATTGCCAGGAATCACTGGCGTTACACATACCTGAACACTCAGTGTTGGAATTCCACACCCGCAAGACCACACATGGAAATAATATCACTCTGTCCCACGGACGATCAAAAATGATTAAATTACCACAATAATAATATAATTATTACATGGACATCCTCTCAGTCCTTGGCTAATCTATGTATACTCTGTTCCCGTGTGTACCCACACACACACACACACACTGTACTTCTGTGTACACCAGACGTAAGTCCCTCTGGACTGACAAAATGACAACAAGGGTGATTATCTCCACGCCCACACTCCACTTCACCTCACATGTGCTACGTGACAATGTGACGGAACACTTGACCTCGAATTCAAGCTTTTAGAGACTAACTGATCACCAGAAATACACACATAAGTACTTACTCATTCACACTGCTGGCTTTACACCATTCCCATACATCAGGCACCCTGCTATAGGTGGCTGGCTCGCTCAGGGTGGCGTAGGCGGCGGTAGTACCTTACGTGGTATTTTTTCGTACAATTGGAGCACACTCGATCCCCTCCCACTCAACACGGCTGAGTTCGCACCCTCGACCCACCGGTGAAGTGTTCGTACCCAGGTGACGCGCACAACAATAGCGTCTCACACAAACATTGGAAATCTGCCCTTAACACTGACACGAATTTCCCCGTTCCCATCGACTGCTACAGAACACTAGCAAGTCTAATCAACACTGGTATGGGATCTATGAATCCGTTACTGCTCGTATGCACATTATCCCACGATCCCAGATCACTGTACCTCTACCCACTGTACACAATGTCTTAAACCCCTCCAAGCGACGACTTCGGCCGGATTCTGTGACGACCGCTGTCGTTGGTGAAGCAGGAAGCATCAGCAGTTGAGTAGTCCAGCCACCACGACGCCCTATACTTCAATTTGGCCGAATTGAGTACAGGAAGCGTCTTGACAAGGTGGCAGCTGGGTTCAGAATGATGCTTACACCGGCTATCCCCGCGTCCTTCTCGAAATAACCAATGAGAGGAAGGCATACAACGGCCTACCCCTCTCATCCAATCAGCGATGGTGTAGCATAGCCCCTAGGGCAGCTCCAAGATGGCCGACCAACATGGCGGCTCCAACATACCCACACACACACACACACTGTACGTCTGTGTACACAAGACGTAAGTCCCTCTGGACTGACAAGATGACAACAAGGGTTATTATCTCCTCATCCACACTTCACTTCACCTCTACAGGTGCTTAGTGACAATGCGACGGAACACCTGACTTCGAATTCAAGCTTTAGAGACTAATCACCAGAAATACACACATAGGTACTTATTAATACTGCCGGCCTTACACACACACCATTCCCATACATCAGGCACCCTGCTATGGGTGGCTGACTCATAGTGGTGGAGATGGCTAGAGCAGTCCTCACATGGTATCTTACGTGCAATTGGCGCGCACTCGAACCCCCCAACCCCCCCTCACAACACGGCTCTTCCATGACGACGAATCAAGTGGCTGGCGCGGGCGGCCCACAGCTCACCCACAATGTGGCCTAGCTGTTTCCGCGCAAACTTGAGTCTCGCTTCAAGCCATACAATAGAATGATGCTATGGACATATCTCTGTCCACAGACGTGCTCCCCCGGCCAGGGTAACATTTCTGGAATGCTGATGACGGGGGCACTCACATGAGCCCAAACACTAGATGTTTCGGTTGTTGGTTACCAAACTTAAGTCTGCGCACTTAACAAGTGCACTTAACAAGTGTACTGGCCTCCACAGGCATAAGAGTACCATTGTAAGTGAGCTGGTGAACCATCCCCTCACACACAGTGTACTGTTGTTTGAGTATCTGGTCATACTGTTATCTTGAATATTAGAGGAAAGACGGCTCAAGACATGATGGACTACATCACACAGAAGTGCAAGGAGGCTGCAGACAAGTTCGTCCCAATACAAGCGGAAATGAAATGCAAATGAGAAACCCGTGGTTTAATCAAGGATGTAAGCTAGCAAATCCACTAAGTAAAGGCTTGTGGAGAAACTATAGAAACAACAGAACACTAGAGAGCTGAGAAAGATACCAGAATGCCGGGAATGAATACATCTGGGTGAGAAAAGAGGTAGAGAGGCAATATGAAAATGACATAGCGAGCAAGGCAAAGACTCAACCCAAACTGCTGCATAACCACATCAGGAGGAAAACAATAGTGAAGGAACAAGTAATGAAACTGATGATATGGGCAGAAAGATTCACTACAAACAACAAGGAAGTGTGTGAGGAACTCAGTACGATATTCCAGGAGGTTTTCACTTCTGTGTAAGGAGAAGTCCTAGAGATAAGAGAGGGAATATCAAAACAGGACACCACTAGAGGAGTTTGTGACTACCAGTGGGGAGGAGAGGAAGCATCTGCCTGATTTGGATGTTACAAAGGCTATTGGTCCAGATGGAATTTCACCATGGATTCTAAAGGGAGGATCAGAAGCTCTATGCATCCCACTCTCCATGGTGTACAACAAATCACTGGAAACAGGTGAACTGCCAAAAATTTGGAAGACGGCCAATGAAGTTCCAATATACAGGAAGGGTGACAGGCAGGTGGCACTGAACTACAGGCCAGTGTCACTAACTTGCATTCCATGCAAGATGATGGAGAAGATTGTGCGTAAAAAGCTAGTAGAACATCTTGAGAGAAAGAACTTTGTAATGCAACGTCAACAAGGATTCAGAGATGCCAAATCATGCCTAACAGGTTTAATTGAGTTCTATGACCAGGCAACAAAAATTTGGTACTAGAGAGAGGGCTGGGCAGAATGCATATTTCTTGACTGCCAGAAAGCCTCTGTCACAGTACCACAAAAAAGACTAGTACAAAACTGGAGATGCAGGCCGGAGTGAAAGGGAAAGTACTCCACTGGATAAAGGAGTACCTAAGCAACAGGACACAGCGAGTCACTGTGAGGGGTGAGGTCTGGGAGTGGCGAGGAATCACCAGTGGAATTCCACATGGATCAGTCCTTGGACCTGTACCGATTCTGAAATACGTAAATGATCTCCCAGAAGGAATTGACTCGTTCCTCTCAATGTTTGCTGACGATGCAAAAACTGAGGAGAATCAAGACAGAGGAAGATAGTATGAGGCTACAAGATGAGCTAAAAAAACTGAAGGAATGGTCCAACAAATGGCTACTAAAGTTCAACCCAAGTAAATGTAAGGTTATGAAACTAGGAGGAGGAAATAGGAAGCCAGACATTGGATACCGAATGGGAGATGAAGTCGTTCACGAAACGGGCAGAAAGAAAGGTCTATGAGTTGACATCACACCAAACATGCCTCCGGAAGCCCACATAAAAAGTATAACATCAGTGGCCTTTGTGAGGCAGGATAACATCAGAACTTCTTTCAGAAACCTGTGTAAGGAATCCTTCAGAACCTTGTATACAACATATGTAAGGCTAATCCTGGAGTATGCAGCCCCAGCATGGAGCCCGTACCTAGTCAAGCACAACAAAAATTTGGTACTAGAGAGAGGGCTGGGCAGAATGCATATTTCATTCCATGTTATGGAATGTGGAATATGAGAACATAGACCCCACACAACCTATGTATTATGTGAGAAATCTTTAAAGAATTCTGATAAAGAAAGAGATCTAGGGGTGGTTCTAGATAGAAAACTATCACCTGAGGACCACATAAAGAATATTGTGCGAGGAGCCTATGCCACGCTTTCTAACTTCAGAATTGCTTGGATGAATAATACTTGGCTCAGAATACATGGATGGCGATATACTAAAAAAATTGTTCACGACTTTTGTTAGGCCAAAGCTAGAATATGCTGCAGTTGTGTGGTGCCCATATCTTAAGAAGCACATCAACAAACTGGAAAAGGTACAAAGACATGCTACTAAGTGGCTCCCAGAACTGAAGGGCAAGAGCTACGAGGAGAGGTTAGAGGCATTAAATATGCCAAAACTAGAAGACAGAAGAAAAAGAGGTGATATGATCACTACATACAAAATAGTAACAGGAATTGATAAAGTCGATAGGGAAGATTTCTTGAGACCTGGAACGTTAAGAACAAGAGGTCATAGATATAAACTAGCTAAACACAGATGCCGAAGAAATATAAGAAAATTCACTTTCGCAAACAGAGTGGTAGACGGTTGGAACAAGTTAGGGGAGAAGGTGGTGGAGGCCAAGACCGTCAATAGTTTCAAAGCGTTATATGACAAAGAGTGCTGGGAAAATGGGACACCAAGAGCGTAGCTCTCATCCTGTAACTACACTTAGGTAATTACAAGACGAAGCTGGAAAAAGTTCAGAGGTATGCCACTAGGCTAGTCCCGGAACTAAGAGAAAAAGTTATGAATTATAAGGAAAGGCTACGGGAACTGCACCTCATGTCGCTGGAAGACAGAAGAGCTCGTGGAGACATGATCACCACATACAAAATTCTCAGGGGAATTGACATGGTAGACAAGGATGGATTATTTAACACAGGTGGTACATGAACAAGGGGACAGGTGGAAGCTGAGTTCCCAAATGATCCACACAGACGTTAGAGAGAACTTTTTCAGAGTCAGAGAAGTTGTTAAACGGAATGCAGTAGGAAGTGAGATGGTGGAGGCTGACTTCATACACAGTTTCATATGTAGATATGATAGAACCCAGTAGGCTCAGGAATCTGTACATCAGTTGGTTGGCGGTTGAGAGGCGGGACCTAAGAGCCAAAGCTCAACCCTCGCAAGCACAATTTGGTGAATAAATTTAAGTGAGAACAAGAAGAATGTTTTATTTCTTATTATTATTATTATTATTTCTTTTTATTTCTATGCTGCAAGCCAATAATACTCACAGAGTTTCGGGCATGACAATAGCATCACTGTCGCTCTCGAGGCAAGTAATAAGTGCTCATATAAGTACAGGTGGGATGTCGGACATTTTAATGGTGATCTATTGTTAACAATTTTAACACGATCTTCCTCTCTTAAATTTAGGGTGGAAAATACTTTTGCATAATATTTGGAGTCCGTACACTTCACAAAAGTAAAAAGAAATGGACATCTCGAACAGCTTATTTCAAAATATTACAGAAACAACTTGAATCGTGATGGATTATGCATAATCCATCACGATTGATAGAACCTCAGTTGGCAGTGGTGGAACCTCATTTGAACCCAACCTCAGTGGTGGAACCTCAGTTGGCGAGGTTCCACCAATGTGAATACTACCGAATTGCTGATGAGTTTAAATGAAGAAATTATGGTTTTAAGGTGATTAATTACCTCAGCTGGATGTCGAGTAGGATGGATGTCATTACCACCTAAATAAATAATGGTTAGATGGTGAGGCCACTCTAACGCAGGTGTTAGTGTGGAATTGTTATAAAAGTTATGAGCTGTTGCTCCTGGTGACCTAAAGATTCTTACTTCAGTATGAGGTATAGGTCTAAGTGTTGTGGGTAATTGACTGTGTCCCACGAGTGCTACCTTATATATGAGGTATAAGTAGCGATGAATTGGTGTGAATTAGGCTAACCTATGTGTTACGCTGCCGGTAGACACAGTTAATTAATGTGGTTAGTCTAGACTACTTCACACGGTGAGTAGTTATTACTAATTAGTATATATATATTTATATTTATCCGGTTCGATAAGGACCATAATGTGGGATATCTGGGGCTTGACTCAATTATTTAATTATTTAATTAATCAATTTAATAACGAAGGACCACCCACTTTTGAGAAAAGAGGGAAACTAATAAAAAGTGATCATTAGAAACACAAGGAAGAACCAGTGTCTATGGATAAATATTAGAAAGAATAATCACTTAAATAAATAATGGACTGTATGGTTAATTAACTAAAGTCAGAGCCTCAAACACCTATATTGGGGGGGGGTATTGCTAGAACTTCATATACGTCTAGGAGCTAGTGTGGTTCGTGCACCAGTTCATTGTTGAATAAAGAATATTATGATCAATTATTATAGAATCAATAGGTAAATTCAAATAGAAAATATTAATGATTGTTAGAATTAAAGAGCAATCATCTAAGTAAACACATCCATCTCCAGTTCACATGGCAAATACTCAATATGATAATATTATGGATATGTAGAATAAATTGGAGCAATTAAATGTGTACAAAAAAGTCTTAGCTTTAAGACGATTTCTATGACATCGTTCGTGCGTAGTCCTCGTGATGTCAGGATCTCCACATAGAAGCCCTTAGAGGTGAATAACACGAATGTAGTTAACGGCTCGTTGACTCCTCACATACGAGCTGCAATTTAAAGGATATTACGTAGCATTGAACTAGGCTACTTAGATCTCAATATTCATGAAATATAAAATAAAGATTAATGCGGTACTAACATTGGATTTTTAGTCGTCTTGCTATGTAACGACAGACTGCCCACGAAATATACAATCTCTAATGATGCATCAAGAAAGAAATATATACTTAGCGATAAGTGCAGTGTATGCTGAAGTCTGCCGGTATCGCGTCTTAGTCTCAAACTTCCACAATGTTGTACATGTGGTTGAGAGTTTCGCTTGAATATCGACGCGTTATTATTTGACCGAGCACTGTAGATCACGTGGAAGAATAATTATTCGTTCTAAGCTGAGTATCAGTGTAATTTTTGCTGATAATCCCAACGTCACGTATCTCAGACTCTGACGCCACGACTTTCCTGTCCAAGTACGGGCGTTCGCTGCTCACTCCGCAACACGAGCCCGCCACACACACAATGGCGTCTCCTCCTCCTCCAACCCGTGTCCCGCATTCACCACAGAAATTATTTATCACGAATAATACTATTTCGTGCAATTGTGGTTGAAATACTTTAATAAAGACTGGGTTGTGATTCTAGGGATTTAAATATTATTGCTTTCCCGTCTAATGGGGGTAACGAGAAATGGAGAAGATTTTAGCTTTCTCCATGGCATTCAAGCGTGACAGAAAAACTATTACTTGATAACAATTGTAACTAAAAACTCTCGATTTATAATTATTTGGGAGTTATGTTATCCGTAAATAATTATCACACGGAATACTGATGATTTTAGACAACCACATTCAATTCTCTAACACACTGGCAATAAATGTGTTTAACTAGATATAATCTGACGCAATACTGGTGCTTGGTTTCGTAAGAATTCCAGTATCCATATGTAGATATAATGGTTAGTTTATGTGAACATTACTGTTAGTAAGTTTTAGTGACTACTGTAGTTAGTACATAATGATACTGATTTATTATAATACAATAGTATTGTATTAGTGTTGGAAATTTCCAACAGAGACGAGGAAGAAGACACAGGGGACATGACAGACCGGGCAGAAAGAAGGGGAACCCCAGACAGAGGACCAGGAGGGGGACCCTTCGGGAAAGAACTCAAAGGAACAGAGGAGGGGGTAGTGGGCGTATCAGGGTCCAAGGCCCGGAAACGGTTGTGAGTCTGAGGAAGGAGGGAAGGACGAGGAGAGGAAGAGCGCAACACGTGAGCATAAGAGACGTTAGCATAAGGAGGGAGCCGGCGAACCTGGCGACTCGCCTCAGGAAAAGATAAATGCTCCCGGTGCTTCAAGTTGAGGACGGCCGCCTTAAGCTTGTAATGGATACAGGCACGGGAGAAGGTAGGATGGGCCTCACCGCAGTTGAGGCAGCGAGCCTAGGGAGAAGTGCACTCCGACTTAGAGTGACCTTCGCCACCACACAAAGGACAGAGAGAGACAGTCCCAGAGCAGCGGAGGGCACCATGCCCAAACCTCCAGCACTTGTTGCACAGCCGAGGAGAAGGAATATACTCCTGGACAGAGCACCTAGTACCAGTAAGAATGACAGAGGATGGTGATCTTCACAACACGAAGGGGCTGCCGGCGACGACCACGAGGGGGACGAGTAAACGAGTCAACCTGGAGGACAGAATGGCCTTGGGCATCAAAGATATGCCGAATATCATCGTGGCAATCCTGCAGATTCCGAACACCGGTTGCAACATGGGGCGGGACGAGAATAGTGCCAACACTGGCATTAATCTGAACATTCTTGGAGACCCGAACAGGGATCTCGCCAAGGCAAGACAAGGCGGCCAAGCGGGAAGCTGCATCCTGAGAAGGAGCAGCAACGACACGTGTACCGAGATGAGTGGGGTTGAAGGTAACAGACGCATCCACGGAATCAACAAGATGCCGATGGAGGGAGAAATCGTCAGGAGGCGTAGAATCAAGAGGGAGGAGATCAAAGTATTTGGCCCATGAAGCGGGACCAAACAAGGCCTGATACGCGGCAGTACAGGAAGGAATCGAGCGAGTGCGGCCGGGGCGCGAACGGCGTTGAGAACCCCCAGAGAGAGAGGGGTTAAAAGACGCAGTAGTCACAACGAGAGACTTAGCCGCACCAGGGGACGAAGTGGTCACCACTGGGGGCTGGAGGCTCGACCCAACCACAAAGGAGGGAGGGGAGCTGGGGGAAGAAGTCAGGACGGTCAAAGGAGGAGCAAGGTCGGGGCCCAACGCAGCAGGAGCTACAGAGCCTGGTCTTCCAATACAGGCCGACTCGGGGGCTTGGTCGCCCACCCCACGAGCCTGAGAGGGTTCAACGGAAACATTTATCGACATAGAGACGAAGAGAAAGAAATTCATCCACGAATGTGCCCCATACCCACCATGGAGCCACAATTAGAGGCAGGACACCCAACAGGAAGCTATCGCCGATCATGCCGGGGGCCCCTAGGGGTGCGTCGTGAGTATACGCCCCACAAACGCCACCTTAAGAACCGTCAGTCCGTCGAGATCGGGTTCAGCGACGAAAGCGGGGATTGACAATAAAAGGTTCCCCTCGCTCGAGACGTCGGGTACTACAGTTCTACGGGTGCAAGAGTATGCCTCCTCAAGCACCCGGGCGTCAAAATAGAAGAAGTCCAAAGAAAGATCCAAAACAAGCAAAAGGTCGGCAGGAAACGACAAGCAGATAGGAGAAGAGGGGGAAGAAAAACGAAACAGAAGGAAAAGGTGCTCAGCACAATTGGAGAGGACGGTAGCAGGAGCACAATGCTAGAAAAGGACTAGCCTTGACTAGCCCACTTAACCCCCCCCCCCCCCCCACGACATCAACGAGCTGAGCGGGGTGGGGGAAGCTAATTTATCCCTCACAGATAGTAATTATGATGAAGCTATACAATTGTTGGAAGTTAATTACTGCAACAGAGCAATGTAGCTAATTTATAGTCAATTAGTAGATATAAGTTCACCCTGTAACAGACCAGACTCCCTTCAGAACTTCAGATTAGAAGTAGAGTCTCTCGTGAAAGCATTAGGTACTAAAGTAAATGTATAATCTTCCGAATGGTCACTTTAATTACTCCTTCGGAGGTAACTTCCTCATAATATTTTAGCAGAAATCTGCTCCCATTACAAGACAGAGATTATCTCTCTTGATCATATATTTTAGGGACTGAAAATCACTGTCAATAGGCTAAAGGCTCATGAAAAAATTAAATCTGAACCCAAACAGCCTAATACTGAGAATTCAGTGAAAACGAAATTGACTTCGGTTAAGTCTAATAAATGCAAAACTAAATTTACTACTCCCGCAGCATGATGTTAGAGTAGTAACATAGGTAATTATTCTTTGACTCCCACTGAAACTGTAGTTAATAGACCTGTTAAGTCGACTAATCCTGAAGGAGAGATAGAGTGTTTTTTCTGCAATGAGGAACACCTCGCTTACAAGTGCAGTACCGTAATTCTAGGATTAAACGTCTTCAAGGATTTCACAGATGCACAAAATGCATGGGTTCTCATGACCCTAATAACTGTACCGTTACCCTACGTGTGTGAAATAGTGAGGTTTATTACTGGACCAAACAACGTGGAATGAATTTGTTGCTGTCAGTTGGAGAAAAATTACTTACAGGACCGGTGCTACCTCAGCAAAAAATCTACACCCACAATTAACCAACATAATAATTTAATCATAGTGGCGTGACTAGGCTTAGAATAGTCACCACTTCAACTCAGAGATATAGCTGAGGATGATTCTGATCCCTAGCCGTATATAAATTATGGGATTTAGACACCTTAGGTATCGTCCCTGAACAACCAAGTCCAGATGACACATGGACTTACCAACAGTATCTCAACTCAGCCATCTATCAAGATAACCAATATTGGTTTAAATTGCCATAGAAGCTGAACACACTCACAGCTGGCAATTTACAGGCAAAGCATATGGCGCAGTAGCCTATTTAGTAAACATTCAACAATCATTTATACTTACTTTTAAGGGTAGAGTGGATCCAATTAAGAAAAGGTCACTACCGCAAATGGAGTTAACAGCTTTATTAATGGGTGTAAGACTGACTCATTGCCTGATTAAGACACTCAATAATATTTAATTTGGTGAGATAGTAGTGTGGTCAGACAACGAGGCAATCTTACAATGGGTAAAAAACAACAATAAAACTCCCTACGTCAGTAACAGTTAGGGAAATACGAGAACTAGCAGTTGACTATAAATTGAGACATGTCCCCACCAAGGACAATCCAGCTGACTATTAGGAGGTTTAACTTTAAAACAAATAGTGAAAACCGAGATGTGGTTTACAGGACCCCAATGGTTGGTTAGTGGTCAGTGACCTAAACAGAAGCCACAAGTCATAGTGACCAATATTACTGTCCCCACTCAAAATCTTACTAAAGCAACCATAAGAGTCAAATACTCATACTCCGCCCCAGTAAAACAGAAACAAGCAACACTTAGTGGTCCAGCTAGTGGCTTAGGGCCCCCGCAGAAATAACCCTGAAAAATAAAACCCTCCCCACTGTGGATCCAGAGACCCCTCGAACATTAGCTATTAATCCTAACCATTAGTCTAGCTTTTGTAAATTGCTAGGAGTTACTCAAGTTGTATTTGATTTCCTTAATAATCTTGGAATTAAATATCAATTTCCTAGTCCCCTCAAATACTGGGTCAAACAAGCTCAAATAGAGACTTATGGAAGAAATTATGAACATCTTCCAGACAAATTAACCAAGTCCCTGGGCATTTGGTTTGATTCTGATAATAACAACATCTTAAGGCGTAGAGGACGTCTGCTTCATGCAGAAATTGACTTAGAAGCTAAGAATCCTATGCTTTTGTCTCGTCACCACATCATAACTAAACTTATAGTTTTACATCAACATGAACATGGTACATTACATGGTGGAGTGCTAGACACTCACTGATTTACGACAAATATTTTGCTTCCCCAAGGTCGCCAAACTGTCAAGTCCCTTATTAAATCTTGTGTGATCTGCAGGAGGTATAGTGCTCGAGTGTGTCCTTACCCAGGGCCTCCACCACTTTTTAAATAGAGTTGTCCACCTTCGTCCCTTTGAGACCACAGGTGTAGATTACACAGGAACTCTTATTTTAACAGGCACTCCAGATACATTTCCGGTGAAAGCCAATATATGTTCCTTCATGTGTGCAAACACACGAGGCGTACACTCTGAAGTAACTTCTGACATAAGTGCAGAAGTGTTCCTACAAGACTTTCGTAGGTATGCAGCCCGTTCATCTTGTCCCAAACCATCCAGGAGGTACGTTCAGTGCTCAAACAGACTGTGCCAATGGAAATTTATAACTCCTAGAGCACCGTGGCAAGGAGGATTTTACGAGCGCATGGAAGGCACTGTGAAGAAATACTTAAGAAAATCTCTACACAGTGATACGGTAAAATGACTAAGTGCAGTGGATTAGGGCAGATGGAATGCCACGAACATAAAAACAAATAAAAGGAAACAAATTAAAATAAAACTGCTATGGTGACTTCTTCACGGTGTGGTAAATGTAGGATAAAATACAGGAAACTGGAAAAATTTAATTACTTTAATTACGAAAAAATTCATCTTAACAAACTGACAAAATTAATCAAAATAAGCCATCAATCAAAAATCAAAATAGAAAACAATCAATCAGGCAAGTTAACCTTACAATAAAGTACTTAAAATAAATGGTGCTGAAAATACTGAGTACTGGCTGCGTAAATCTACCAGCACTCAGGAAAGTGTGGGAGCAAGTCTAGCAATTTGAGCTCTGAGGAGTATTCTGCTGGTGGTGGTGGTGGTCGGCGTCTATTTATATGGGACTGGACCAATGTAGGTGGCGCTGGTGTGACGATAACTGGGAGCCGGCTCAGACAAACTAGCAGAGTGCTTGTTCCACGCCGGTGGTGTGAGCTGGCCACAACCAGGTGTGTTGGGGGTCACGGGTATTGGAGAGTAGGGTGGAGTAGACGTCTGAGCACTAGTTCTTGCTCTTGCTATAAATTCTTGAATATGCAGACGTGGTGGTAGAACAAGTGATGATGGAACAGGCTCAATCTTCTTCTCTAGGGAGAACCTTGTGACAACTCCACCTCCACCCAAAGCCTGGTCCTATTGCTTGTTCGACTGCAGTAGAATGTTGAGTTGAAGTTTTTTTTTATTCATAGATAAAAAAACAAAGTACAAAAACAGGGAACAAGTACGAAATAACAGATAGATACAAACAATCGTGCTAATACATGAAATAAAGCAAACACCAGAAAAACACACATTAAAATACAAACAAGAGGTCACAGGAAAGCACAGAGGACACAAGCAAAGAAACCCACAAACAGCATGGGACATAAAATGCATACAATACACAACAAATAAATGACATAAGTACAATAACAAAAATGTACAAGAAAAAATTCACAAAAGTTACAACAAATGACCAGGAAATCCAAAAACTACACATAAGAACATAAAGAGCATAAATTACGTACAAAGAATAAAGCAATTTCAAGGACAAACAAATAATTACACACACACACTTAAGGCAAGAAACACAAGGCATTAATAACAAAAAACAGAACCACACAGGAAACTGAAAATACAGAAAAACAAAGCCCAAATACATGCAAACGACCAAAAGGCCGTAAGGATACAAGTACATAAAATAAACGATCACCACACGAAACACACCACTACAGCAGCACAATAACACAACCAGCCACACATAAGACACACAAAGCTGCAAGTATAGACCCACACCCAACCACAAAGCCAATCACACAGAACACACAAAAATCAAACAGGAGGATATTTCTCAGGGTATGTATACAGCGGATACCGCCGCTTATAAGCCTCCCATACCAAATACTCCAGTTCCGTAGGGGCACGGCCCTCACGAACTCGCGGGTACTCCATATGTTCGGGGATTACCACATCCGGCGGAAGCGGGCGCCACCGACCCAACACGGAAGGCCGGGACATCGCCGCCGAGAAAGCAGGAGATACCGGAACAGCGGGCGGAGGCCGCCCATCGGGCCCCACACGAGGGTGCACACTTCGTTCTGTAATAAACCCTCAATGTCCCTTTTGTTATCACCCTGAACCTTTCAATGGTAACCCTTCTCTGTACTCTGTGAACGGCTCTCTCTTCGCTCAATACCCCAGCTTAACTCTGTTACAGTCCAGTATGACCCCTCATTGGACGGCCACAAATATAAACTGAATATTAAATGAGGAGGGCATAACAAGGATAGGGGTTATTAATTTATTACTAATTATAAAATAAAAACATTAAACACTGCCACCACCTTCCAAACATAAATGAATGTGTCTAAAATTATTGAGACCCTAGGAAGGAAGGGACTCAATAATCAGGGAACTCAAAGTAAATGACTCTTAATGGATTAAACCTGTAGTCTTACGGAACTGAACGGGAGATTCTAGAGCGACTTTACTATTCATAAGATGGAGAACACAGGGGAATTTCTAGCACAGCAAATGAGAATCACAAGAATGAATAACGCAGTCATTAATCAAAGGGAACAGATAACTAAACAAAAATTACGTTAATATTTTTTTTATTTATTGGAACCAGTATATTTAAATCAAAATTGAAACATAGCCTACTCTAATAAAAAATTAAAGTCTCCTATGAGGCACAGCCTGTAATACCAGTGTTACAACTCAAGTGCACTATACCTTAAATACTGCAGCTTGCCAAAGGATGTTGATTGGCTGCCCACAGGTCAGTTGACCTGTATGTACCTCAGTCGAGGTCCCCAGACACACTAACACTTCTTTCTTAAAAACGCTCACCAGTGGGACAGGCTCCACCCCTTAGTTCCTAGGCCCACATTAACTCCGCCTATCCCAAGCCTATGGCCAATGGATTTTACCATGACTAGGTGCTCTAGAAACCGGGTCAATGGCATGGGCAGGCACTACCCTGTGAGGCCCCGCCTCCCCAGGCCTACATGTCTTTAACCAATCCGGATCAGGCTTGACCATAAGGGTCAATTCCTCTTGACAGAAAACTCCAAAAACTGGGAAGACACCAACGACTTTCCTGGCTGGGCACCCACGTGTAACTTGAGATCACAAGTTTATTAGCCCTGGGGTAATATACCCAAATTCGTCACTGGCCCGGAGGACAGGAGAGAGAGGGGAGCAAGTGGCTTCAAGCTGTTTATGACCCCCCGTAACAAAAGACAAATGACCCAAGGGAGAGTAGGCAAGCGAGAGAAGGGAAGGGGAAGAGGAAGGAGAAGAGAAAGGGGGAAGGGAAATGGGGGGAAGGGGCTATGGTGTGCATATACCATTACAGTTCTATACCGGTCATCGCACCGAGCCCAGCGGAGGGTGGCACCGCAGGCGCCTCAGGGCCTCTGCCAACCGGAACAGGAGCAGAGTACCCCTGTCGCACAACCTTCGACAACACCACGACGAGGTCGCGGTCACAAGGGACAACCGCCCACTGAGGAGAGCCACCAGCAGGGGGCACAGTGTCCAACACAGAAGGCAGCACATCGCCGCCTACAGCATCATCGTCCATGGCATCACGCTCTTCTGCCCACGTCCGGTGAGGTGACGCATCCCGAGCCGAACAACGGCGCATAGAAATAGGTCGTTGATCGTCGGAACTGTCACCCCGTACAAGCGGTGCCCCAAAAGAACCATCGGCAGGCGGCCCCAAAGCCGGGGCAGCACGACCACGCAATACAGCAGCCTCAACGACGCAGGGCAAAAAGCCACTACCATCCAAGGAGACCGGATTCGGAGAAGGAAGAGACACAGCAGGCGGAAAGTTAGACTCCAGCACACGTGAGGTATCCAGCGAGGGCGACGGAACCGGCAGAGGAGAAGAGGCACGCGTCAACGAGGAAACTACCAGAGGCGACGATGCAGAGGGCATGGGCGGAGTCATACTCACCACCGCCCCGACAAGCACATGTTCTTCTGCAGGAGATGCAGCCGCCACTCGTACAGCACCATCCAAGGACACCACGGAAGCAACCGGATGAGGATGCACCTTCACATCCACCGAACGGCGAAGGTCCAAAGCAGGCGCCCATAGGTCCCCTGAGCTCACTGGTGGGGCAGACAGATCAGGTCCAGACGGAGTGACAGCTGGAACCGCCGCAGGAACCACACCAGGCACCTGCACAGAACGAGGATCCGTCGGGTAATCCCCATGCACAGACAAGCGGAGAAAGTCATCCTCCAGGAAAACTGAAGGGGCCTCAGCACGAGGAGCGTCGCAACCGGCCGCTACGTGGCCCTTAGCACCACACCGGAAACACGTGCGGGTTTGACCTTGATAAAAGACCCATAGTCGGAGCGCCCGCTAGTCGGGGCAGAGCCCCGACTAGTGGGCGCTCCACACCTCCCACAGCAAACCACCACTCAGCAACGGCAAACGACAACTGACCTGTTGAGTTGAAGTGGAAGAGTCCACCTAGTGGACTCTGGAGAGCGCGTTGGCGACGACGTTGTCGGAGCCCTGGATAAAGAAGATGTTGATATTCAGCATATAATGGCCCATCGAAGCAAATGTAGGTGCTGGTTGGTGAACTCTGTATGCTGCAGGAACTGAAGAGAATGGTGCTTGTGGAAGATGTTGAGGTAGCACTCCAGGACTCAGTGAGGTACAAGTTTGTTGTACAGACGAGCCTACTGAATGGATCAGCGAGAGTGGTGATCCGAGGAGATTGTGAGATGGTTCATCAGATGCAAGGTCCAGCGTAGCAAGTGCTGATTGGAGAACTGGGTCAGCAGTAGGAACCGAATGAGGTTGTGATACAAGATGTTCACATGGTGCTACAGGAGTCAGCGTAGTTTCGAGAACTGATCCTAATGTAGGGACCGACGAATATGGAGGTCCTAGAGGATGTTGAGGTTGTGCTGCAGGACCCAGCGAAGTATTAGATTGTTGTTGAACTGGGGCGTCTGCATTCACCGAAGAATGTTGAAGTCCGGGGAGATGAAGTTGTAACCTAATAGATTTGATAGTTCGTTGTGCTGCAGGCCTGGCAGGATGTTATGTGGCTCCTCAATGATGATTGTAGCTGGAGTGCATGATCCCATCTCGCTGTGGTATGATGGTGTTCCTATCGCTAGGGTGGAAGACTGAAGGTTCTCTAATACCTGGCAGGGCGTGAATGGAGTTAGTACAAAACAAGGATTTACGCCTTTCAAATGCAATAAAAGGTAAATTTGTCTAACAATATTTTAGCTGAGGGCTGGTAAAGTTGTCTGGAGGAGCACGTTTATTTGGATTAGGTTCGTATAGAGCAGGATCTTTCCTGGTGGTGGAACAGATCGAGAATTTAGAACCATTGCAGTCAGGCAAAGTACAACAAGAAGGACCAGACAATACCTTAGAGACATTGATTGTCTTACACATGTCGTTAGAGAAGATATGATCACATTTGCTCTTACTTTCCTGGGCATGTCCGCACTGCTTCCTGAGGTGCTTCACAGTTCCTGGACGGAAACAGCTGTGGAAAACCTGGTGGTAGAACACGGGATATTACTTATATGTACGTTACCTGAGCTTGTCTGAGACAGAAGCTCGTCATGGTTGTTGATGGAATGGCTGAACGACTCAGAAGACTCTGATACCTGCATTAGTGGTGCCTTGAATAGAGGAGCGTTCGGCTTACCTGTCATCTGAGACTTTTTGCAATTTTTCACTAAGTTTTTCATATCACGAATCATTCCTGGCCAGTAGTAATCTTGTTTCAGGGTCTTGTAGGTCTTGTAGAAACTGCAGTGTGAGAGAGATCTATGGACCAGATGCAAGATATCTGACCGTAGGCTAGTGGGAACTACTAGTTGTTTGACATTATCCCGATTGTTGTCGTCCTTCACTTTGCCGGGTATATAATAGCGGTAGAACACTTTATTCACCACAAAGAACCCAGGGATAGAGTTAGGCTGTGTCTCAGCCTGTAAGAATAAAGATGTTAGCGAGAAATCCTCTCTCTGCAACTTACGGAACTCCAGCATGGTGAGACTCGGTGGGAGGCTCCGTGAATCTTGAGGTACAGCTGAAGCAGATAGAGCAGCTGGTTGCGGGAGTACGGATTGTGCACGTGTCGTCACCAGGACAGGATGGGAGACGTCATCAGAATCATCAGTTGCTTGTATCTCTTCTTTAACAAACAGCGAGATAGGATTTTCCATTGATGAGTCACATACCTGGGGTTTTCTTTGATGATTAGATTTGTTGGTTATTGGTCTTCTGCCAAGTCGTTGCCCAGGAGGAGTTGAACTGACATGGGAAAAGGCTTTTCCCGGATGGCGATTTGGACTTCAACTTATATTAACGGACAATCCAGGCGGACTCTGGCAAGTGGATAAGGGGCAGTTGCAGTGCGATCCGTAATGAGGACAGTCTCTCGGGTGTAGGTGACGTTGGGTTCAGTTGACTTCAGAAGAATAGATTGTAAAGCAACTGTGTTCCTCAATATATTCACTGTCAACCTTCCCTCCGAATCTCCACCGCTGGCAGAGAGTTCCGGAGTACAGGTGTGTTACGACCCTAGACCTCTGGGTATGGTTCCTCTGTTGCTGTTGTTAAACATATGTAATAATACGGCCTTGCCTCAATAAGTGTCTAGGGGTAAAAACAAACTGCTTACGTAACAAAGCAATATACTTAAAGTAAAAGTAACAAAGAACATACAAATAACATAAATGGAAAATGCAGGTAGCCAGAAATATTAATACACTAGTAATTAATATTATAATATCCTTATATAAGCACCGGCCATTTCTTTACAACATAAATGAATAGATGGGTTTGCACATAATGGTCTAACCAGGAAATTAGCTATGTTACTAAACAATAAACATATACCACAGACTTAGCTCAACACATGTCTCCACCCGCCAGCTCTACCAACGGGACTAGCGTTCCTCCAGCATTCGCGGCATTGTGTCTACCAAAAAAGACCAAACTAAAACCCACATGAAACCTCATGATACTCAGCTAACAACGAGAAATTAAGCTAACAAATTAAGAACAAAGCTAACAAATTTAGAACATAATTATAAGTAAACTTATGTGTATATAACACTGCTAAGGTGTAAAAAGAAATTAAGTACAATCAATAAACAGGAATAATTCCAAAGGTGAAACATTGACGCTAGCTTGATACACGGCCCGCACACTGGAACATCCCAAATATGGTCATCCCCCCAATGAGACGCCACCGACTCCCCCCACAGGAATAAACATGCAAATAGCCTAACAAAATATTCAATACAGGCACACTACAGCATGCTACAATTACATCAAACATAATTATACTGGAACACAACTGGATATCATGTTATATTTACTTAACGGGGAAAAGAAATAATGGACATACATATTTATCATGATGAATGTTAGAATGAAACACAGATTCGCAACAAGGTGTCTGTTGAAGAGAGAAAGATCAGTGGATGAAACAAAAATATTCATCACAGGCTTAGGACTTTTATGAATTTTAGGAGGAGGTGATTTGGGCTTTGTCTTACTGCTGACTTTACAGTGAGGACTGGTACACTCTTCTATTGTATGTCTATAGGTTCTGCAATAATGACAATACAACGCAGAGTTTTCATTACTGGTACTCACTTTGGCTGGAGTAAACCAAGACGTCTTACTAGAAGGTGTGTCGGATGGTACTCTATGAATGAGACTGTAGGAGTCAGCCAACTGTGCACATCTAGTAGGGTCGGTTTCTTCCTTGTCTGCTAGGTAGGACGTATGGAATTAGGTACACGCCTAAGGAATTCTTCCATCAGGATCAGGTTGATGAGATCTGTAAAGGTGGAGACTTGTGCTGCTTCCAGCCACTTCATGAAATATCTCTTTTTGTTATTTGCAAACTCTAGGTAAGTAGTAGCACTCGCTTTAAGGTAATTCCTAAACTTACGTCTGTAGTTCTCGATAAATAGGAGGTAGGCATCTAGCACTGCCTGTTTCAATACCTTGTAGTCGGTTTCAGACGCCATAGTACTGAGAGTCACGGCAGCCCCTACATGTCAAATGACACCTGAGAAGTACAGACCACTGATCCTGAGGCCAGCTGAGTTGGTTAGCTAGAGCCTCAAATGAAGTAAATAATATATAATTTTCTGTCTCGACAAAAGATGGCATCAACTTAATTGCATAAGAAAGATCGAAACGTACCTGGAGGTTAGCTTCCGCTTCCTTGCGCTGAGTGTGGTGTGTAGTTTCCAAGTCAAGCTCTTTTCTACGGTTTTCTAGAGCAATGGCGGCTTGTTTTTCAGCATGTTCACGTTGGAGTTTACGTTCTCTTTCTCTTACTTTAAGGGCTTCCTGTTCACGCTCACGTTGGAGTTCAAGCTGTTCCCTCTCACGTTCACGTTGGAACTCTAGTTGTTCCTTCTCACGTTCACGTTGCAGTTCAGCTTGTTTTTTTTGTAGAGCAAGTTGTTCCTTCTGTGTCTTGAGAGTTTTCTTCTGACGTTCGCGTTCTAGAGTGGAAAGCTCTATCTTCAATTTCATGGCTGCTAAGGCGCTCTTCATGAGATTCGGATGTAATATTATCATTGTCTAATAAGTGGTCAAGTATAAGGTTATGGAGATAAGTTTTAGTGGCTCCATGGGGGGCAGTAATGTGGTACTCATTTACAAGAGTTAGCATCTCCGCCTTGGTGGCACGAATTAGTGTGCCCCACTTCATCGTTTGGATTCTGCCTGAACGCTGTTAGACGAAACATGGTGAATAGAATGATAGAAAATAATGTGCAAAGAAAATACCTCAGTTGATGTACCAAAATATGAGATGTCAGACTGACAGGATGACATGGCAACTGTAAACTATCCTGTTTAAACTTTATAGTCAAGTTTACAACAGTTAACTTTAGTAATTGAATTGATTACTTAGATCGAAAGTGAAACGAATACGTAGGGAATCTTGTACCCGGTACTCTATATGATGAGGACAGGGGCAAGAGGGATCCTACTGGAATTGTGAAACATAATTGTCTCGAATGTAGTCCAAAAAATTTAGGGATTTCTTACCTGGTCTCTAATTGACGAGAACAAAGGTAAGAGGCTTCCTACTAAAACTAAATAGTACTTACAGAGTTATCACTCATTGTGCTCTGGAAAAAAATGCTAACTCCCTACCTGTGTAAATACCATATATTTGACCAACGCGTAGGGGTGCGGAAAGTATTAATTTATGACGAGAACTGCTGTATGGGTCCTAACCGTATAACGTAGTCCGTAATGCTAGAGGAACTATGGCCCCCTGTGTCCTCCTATGTTCGGGTTGTAAAGACGTGGGCGTATTAGCCCGGAGGAGACAGACCAAAGTACCAGGGGTACCAAAGTGGGTGATCTGCCGTAATGAGAAGTTCTCCTGTAGGGAGAAGAATATGTTGGAAATCACAGGATATAGCAAAGATTATTAAACAACCAATTACGAGTATGACTCGTGCCATAAGACACCACGTAATCCAAAGTCATCCAACAGTCATATAATGCTACATCTGGAATGTAAACAATATTAAGCACCATCAAAATCACTCAAAATAGTAGTTCTGAAAAGACACAGGCAAACTTATAATAAAGCCAAGTACACTTACACAACTTTATATGAAGCGTCTAGGAGCATACCTGAGTGAGGCTCCTAGGACAGGTCCCCAAATATATGTTACGGTAAAATGACTAAGTGCAGTGGATTTGGGCAGATGGAATGCCACGAACATATATATAAAAAAAAAAAGTAAAAACAAATTAACAAAAAACAGCTATGGTGACTTCTTCATTGTATGATAAATGTAGAATAAAATACAGGAAACTGGAAAAATTTTAATTCTTTAATTATGAAAAAAATCATCTTAACAAACTGACAAAATTAATCAAAATAAGCCATCGATCAAGAATCAAAACAAAAAACAATCAATCAGGCAAGTTAACCTTACGTTAAAGTACATAAATTAAATGGTGCTGAAAATACTGAGTACTAGCTGCGTAAATCTACTAGCACACAGGATAGTGTGGGAGCAGGTCTAGCAATTTGAGCACTGAGGAGTATTCTGCTGGTAGTTTTTATTTTTTTTATTTTTATAAAAGAAATGTACAAAGTATAGCACAAGACACAAGACAAGAACATAATAACAAGAACATAATAATAAGAACATAATAATAATCACAGGTACAGAAGAAAACAAAACATCACGAGAACCTAGAAACTCCTGGTACATGAGGCTGAATACAAAGTTAAACAAAAAAATGGACACACAACAAACACATGTACACAGAAAGACACAAAATAACGTTCACATAATAAACCAACACACACGCACTCACACAAGACGCACACAATCACATAAATAACACAAAGCAGAGTCACACTGCACACAAAACATATAAGTAACATAAAACAAATTACGGCCAAGGCCCAGGTACAACAACTTGACAACCCCAAGAAAGAACCAGGGGCGAACAGCAAAACACTGAGACACACGCACCACAAAAACACTCACACTAGGAAGAACATCAATTTAGCAACAAAACAGCTGCACCAACCCACACAGGGCACAAACAACGGCCCACGCAGCAGCCAGCAAAGAAGCATACCCACACCCCCACACACCTTCACACAACAAACCGAACACACAACCACAGGAGCAACCACTCACACACCCAGCCCAACCCCCTCCAAGGAGGCCAACCGGAGGGCCGGGGACCGAAGACAAAAACGAAAAAACCCCACCCCCCAACCCACAACCAAAAGCCCGACCCACGACCACTCACCCAAAAACAACCCCATGCAAACACCCGCCCGTGAACCAACCACAAAACTCGCTCGAAAACGCGCGCTGCACCCACCACCACGTGAAACACAAACGGCCTCTCAAAAATCCTGAAATCTTAACAACCCCATAACCCTCCCTCCGAACCACCCACCCACACACAATACACATAGTCAGCAACGAGAAGACATAACGTATTGCGCACCCGGCACAACCGCCGCAGAACGGACAAAAACATAAACCTCAAAAGGCCACCCCAACACCCCGGCCCACAAACCCCAACCAACACATCCCGAAACCAATCAAGCAAGCCCCTCAACCGCTCACAAAAAGAAAAGACATGCAACTGAGTCTCAGGGAGGCCACAGTGCACACACGCGTCAGAGGCACGCAAACCCAGCATGCACAACCGCGCATTCGTCGCCAACGACAAATGCAAAAACCGAAACAACAATTCCTGCTGTTGCGGTGCCAGAAACCGAGCCCCCAACGCCACCCACACCACCCCCTAATCCCAACACGGGAACAAACCCTCCACCCGCGGAGGAACCCGACGAAATAAAACCCTATACACTGCCTTAAACGACAAGGACATGAAACCCGAACAACGGCAGACCTCCCAAAAAATGGCCACTGCCCAAGAGTAAACAGGAGGGGTGCAGAAGGCCGCCTCCTGGTAAACACCAAAATTCACCAAAAAGCTAAAGTAAACAGAGCAAAAATAAATACCTACAGGATTGAGCCCCCCACCCAACTCGAACCCCTGACACAACGAGACCCAGAACAGCGCCCGAGCCCTAGTAAACACATAAGGGATGCCCACCCCACCCTCCCGCACAGCCAACACCAACGTCGACCGACGTTACCGGGTGGTAACGACCGCACCACACATAATGATTAACCTGGCGTTCCAACCCGAAAGCCAGCTTGCGATCCAGGGGGAAGCACCGAGCCACGAACCAGACAGCAAACAGGAAGCGAACCAGGTAAACCCCAAAACCCACATAGAAGCGAGAACTGGAAACCATGACCCCACCCACACGGCGAGAGGACCACCCACCAAGACCCAGAAGACCGGACTTCTCACAGTTAACCCGGGCCCCAGTGGCCAACTCAAACCTCTCAACCACGATCTGGACAGCCCCAACCAACCCCTCCAAAGCCACGAACAGGACGGTATCATCCATATAGTCGCAGATGGGCAACCGAAGACCCGACCGCAGTCGGGAGGGGGGGACGATCAATGGACACTCCTTGATCGCCCGAAGAAAGGCTCCTTTAACCCTTACACTGCTCAGGGGTCCTGGGGACATTTACACCCCTGTGCGCAAGAAAAAAAAATAATTTAATTTTTTTTTTTTGGTCTTCTAAAATGTTAATTTGAGTCCCCTGAGCACGGGAAAAATAATAAAAAAAATCTATTATACATACCAATGACACAATTGAGCCGAGAAGTTGGCCGATGACGTCGCAGAAGTGAGCCTCAAGGGTGCTGCGTCAGCCAGCTGTCACTCACGGCCGCTCACGCGGCCCGAGTTGCCGTGAATTTATTTTCGCGGAATTACTTACAGTATTCTTGGGTCATTTTACTCAAATTTTTTTCGCTAGTATTGTTCCAATTATTAGCAATAGACGTTGTATTATAATAAAAATGGTATAAACTCACTAGGCGCTCACATATTAGTGTCACAAGTATGCCCACCAAAATGGTATAATTTACAGGAAATATTCAATGTATTTGTTTTTTTTTTCAATATAAACACAAAAATTAACTTGATATGTACATTTATTTACCAAAGAATTACACATTTAGTACTCCTGGATTCTGTGATACTGTGCGAAACAGTCGATATGGCACATAGGGACGGCACAAGCTTCGCACCATGTCAACACCAATTTACGTTTCTGTGGCCTCAATTTGGTACTGGAACACACAACACACCGACGCTTGCCTGCTGCACGAGCTCCAGTTGGTGGTAATTTCTTGATTTGGTGTATCAGAAAGCCCTCCCTGTAAGCAAGCCTGGGTGCAGGAGCATGGTTCAATATTGGGTCTCGAATGTGTCTTTGTATGCCAGGTGTGTCCTTGCAAAATTTACCTAGTAACTGTTTCACAACTTGAAAACTAAACGAACGGAAATATGGTTTTCTACCTGTCTTTACAAGAAACATGTTGTAACTGTTCAGCATTGTTACGTCAATAAGGTGGAAAATCATTTTCTTCGTCCACTTTACTGTTTTCTGTACACACTCTACAGCACCCACCATCATGTCACATTTATCAACTAAACGCATGTTGATGTAGTCCATCACACAATCTGGCTGATATATTATTTGCTTTGTTGTTCTGTTCACCTTGCCACTGTCCACCATTGTTCCAGGGTGAATGGTGGTCAACATGTTCACTTCACGTCTGTCTTTCCACCGCACTTAAAGCATTGCACCACTTTTTCTTACCTCGCAATCACCAACTTGCATAGCAGTGTCAAACACAGGCATTTCCTTTCGTTTTGGCTTTCCTTTCAAATACTCAAAACGTCCAATCTTTCTAACAAACGTGACTTAACATAAGTTTACCCCCTTCCATTTATCTTTCTTTCTCTTTCCTTTTCTTTCTCTCTTCTCCCCTTTTTCTGTTCATTGTCTTCTCCTACACTCCCTTGCTATCCTCTTCTTATTCCTATTACTATCTCCTTCGGTGGTTATAATAGGAGCTGCCTCGTATGGGCCAATAGGCCTTCTGCAGTTCTCATTATTACTACTATCCCCTACACCTTACTTTCCTCCTCAACTCTCTCTTGCCTATTTATTGCCTGTCTCTACCTCCTCATCACACGGGAGACATCTCCCGTCACGCAGGGTGCAGTCGCACCTCCACAGATCTCCAGTATCATCTATTGATACTGGAAATGGCTCAAAAGGGTCACCACTTATGGGCTATTCATGCCCAAGCCACCTTTTGGGTGGCTTAATCTTCTTTCTCTCTCTTTCTCCTCATCACAATCGACTTGAGAATGGTCCAGGACGGACCGAAACGTCGTCGTCCCTTCAACTTCTAGTGCGTGGTCTGGTCAACAAGCATCTTATTGCTTCGTATTTACAATTATTACTAAACCTATCAACGGTATAGGTTAAGTAATAATTGTAATTAAGAAGCAATAAGATGCTTTTCTTAACATACTAAGAAGGTGAAATGTCCTATACCTATCAACGGTATAGGTTAGGTAATAACTGTAATTAAGAAGCAATAAGATGCTTATCTTAACATACTAAGAAGGTTAGGTGAGGTCGGTGTTTTCTATGAAGCTTTTCAAGGTAAACTAAAATATTCACAATCAATTAGTATATAACGTATGCACTTATTAAATAAGCCAATATAGACTATAAGCAAGTGCGAGAACGGGTTCTAGAGGGACACATTGTGCGTCTTTCGGCCTAAGGTTAAGTGTTTGATGGGAAAACGAAGTCGTTAAGGCCTAGTATGTTGTTATGATGACACCTGTGAGAGGATGGGAACTTAGAGCTGTAGTGAGGACCTCATGTGTCGCCACGCCAACACCACCTCAACCCTTATAATTGCTCACTGTTATAGCAAGACCTCATGAGTTGCAACGTCCCAACACTTCCGTCAAGAAAAAATCAAAATAGAATATGTAACTGGAAGAAGGTGTAAACTTTGAAGATTTTTCAGTCCTAGGGACTGTTGCTGGACTGCCACTGCTAAGTGGACAGTCCGGATTATTTATTATTGTTATTAAATGCAGGACATTATGAATAAAGCCTGGATTATTTTGAATAATTGTACTTGGAATTGTAATTGGAATGACAGATTATAATTTTTTGGGCAATTACTTTTTCATTCTGGAGGACCAGTCTGGGATAAGACAAAAATCATGCAAAATCAACTAATGTACACATGGTTTGATCTTAACGCCAGGGAAAGAGGGATGTAACAGTTGTTGAGGTGACTTGATTAGAGATTTGGGATTATACCAGATTTACGAGACATTCACAGGGAGGTGAGATAAAGTCAAACAAACCTCACCTCGGGTAGTTTCAAAGGTGGAAAAGCTATCCCTTGTTACCAGATCCAAATCCGTCAACTCAATGGAAAATTGGGGATAGACGGGTATAAAAGCTCATCACGAGAGAGGGGTGGTGTTTACGAGCAATTCATGCCCGTGCCACCTCTTAGGTGGCTTAATCTTTATGAACTGAGGGAATGACTACGGGCTATTCATGCCCGTGCCACCTCCTAGGTGACAATCTTCATCAATCAATCGATGAGTCTGGGGTGTAGTGTGGGGCATCACAGAGGGAGGGGAGACTGACGATCTGATGTCTACACGGAAGTTTCATCACTGCTGTATCTTGAGTGAGTACTGGTCCTTTATGTTCTAACATCACCAGTGTTGAATATTATATTACCTTGATAGGGAAGATGGATTAGGATTTTTATATTGAACTTAATTGAATAAATATATATTACTAAATTGTCCCTCTGGTGTACCATTCAGGCTTGTTCGCATTTGTGTTCCTCACGTGTGCCCCAAAGAATGAGGTGATTTGAAAAAATGCTATGCCCAAGATTACCATCCGAGTTGCCGGCGGGGAAGTGGTTCAAATAGCTTCGGCTATCACTTCCTTTTGTCCAGCCGTGATGGTCAAGCGGATTAAGGCGCCCCGTAGTTACCAGTTGCATTGCTCCTGGGAGTATGGGTTCGAGTCACTTCTGGGGTGTGAGTTTTCAGACGCATATAGTCCTGGGGACCATTCAGGCTTGTTCGCATTTGTGTTCCTCACGTGTGCCCCAAAGAATGAGGTGATTTGATAAAATGCTATGCCCAAGATTACCATCCGAGTTGCCGGCGGGGAAGTGGTTCAAATAGCTTCGGCTATCACTTCCTTTTGTCCGGCTGTGATGGTCAAGCGGATTAAGGCGCCCCGTAGTTACCAGTTGCGTTGCTCCTGGGAGTATGGGTTCGAGTCACTTCTGGGGTGTGAGTTTTCAGACGCATATAGTCCTGGGGACCATTCAGGCTTGTTCGCATTTGTGTTCCTCACGTGTGCCCCAAAGAATGAGGTGATTTGATAAAATGCTATGCCCAAGATTACCATCCGAGTTGCCGGCGGGGAAGTGGTTCAAATAGCTTCGGCTATCACTTCCTTTTGTCCGGCCGTGATGGTCAAGTGGATTAAGGCGCCCCGTAGTTACCAGTTGCGTTGCTCCTGGGAGTATGGGTTCGAGTCACTTCTGGGGTGTGAGTTTTCAGACGCATATAGTCCTGGGGACCATTCAGGCTTGTTCGCATTTGTGTTCCTCACGTGTGCCCCAAAGAATGAGGTGATTTGATAAAATGCTATGCCCAAGATTACCATCCGAGTTGCCGGCGGGGAAGTGGTTCAAATAGCTTCGGCTATCACTTCCTTTTGTCCGGCCGTGATGGTCAAGTGGATTAAGGCGCCCCGTAGTTACCAGTTGCGTTGCTCCTGGGAGTATGGGTTCGAGTCACTTCTGGGGTGTGAGTTTTCAGACGCATATAGTCCTGGGGACCATTCAGGCTTGTTCTCATATATATATATATATATATATATATATATATATATATATATATATATATATATATATATATATGACCGAAAAAGTAAGATTAATAATTCTAACACGAATTTTCTCGATCTTTCTTACATTTCTTTTCACTGTTGATGATAATTCAAAGATCAATTCTCCAAAATTCATTTTTATTTCTGGTCTGACGCGACACTTGAGCGCGTTTCGGAAAACTTATTACATTTTCAAAGACTTTAGTTTACAAACACACAACTGAAACTGAATAGAGCTTACACATCTTCGATTTTATATCTACATTTGGGTGAGGTGGATGAGGTGAAAACAAACTTTCAACAATGGGTATTGAATGGGTATTAAATTCAACACAAGACAGAACACGAAACAATGGGTATTGAATGGAAGTAATTGTAGAAAGCCTATTGGTCTATATTTCTTGATGCTTCTATATTGGAACGGAGTCTTGAAGTGGGTAGAATATAGTTGTGCATTAATTGACTGTTGATTGCTGGTGTTGACTTCTTGATGTGTAGTGCCTCGCAGACGTCGAGCCGCCTGCTATCGCTGTATCTATCAATGATTTCTGTGTTGTTTGCTAAGATTTCTCTGGTGATGGTTTGGTTGTGGGAAGAGGCTATATGTTCCTTAATGGAGCCCTGTTGCTTATGCATCGTTAAACGCCTGGAAAGAGATATTGTTGTTTCAGTTGTGTGTTTGTAAACTAAAGTCTTTGAAAATGTAATAAGTTTTACGAAACGCGCTCAAGTGTCGCGTCAGGCTAGAAATAAAAATGAATTTTGGAGAATTGGTCTTTGAATTACCATCAAGAGTGAAAAGAAACGTAAGAAAGATAGAGAAAATTTGTGTTAGAATTATTAATCTTACTTTTTCGGTCATATTTAATAATATATATATATATATATATATATATATATATATATATATATATATATATATATATATATATATATATATATATATATATATATATATATATATATATATATATATATATATATATATGTATGTATATGTATGTATGTATATATGTATGTATATGTATGTATGTATATATATATGTATGTATATGTATATATATGTATGTATATATATGTATATATATATATTTTTTTTTTACCTAGAAGGCGTACCACCTCTGGTGCAAGTGTAGGAACCCATAGCCTCGGAGATGAAAATAAAGAGTACTCAAAGAAGACCTTGTGGATCTTCACTGAACACTTTGATATTTTTTTCTCTTACCACCCCTATTCTTTTGGTATGTATGTATATATATCTAACTTTATTTGAAAATTTCATTACACAAAAAGGGATACAACATTGGTTACATGCTGGGTACAAGGCTACTTGTCACAAGTTGTAGAGCTCTTCCAGCTCCTCAGATGGCGGGCAGGATCCATGAACGCAGTGAGCATTTCCTCTCTGGATTGCCACATTTAGGCACTGAAAGAGAAAACTGGCAGATCTAGGGTCTCTAGTAGTTTCAATTAGCTTGGACCCCAACTCCTTCAAAAAACCTAACAGCACTTTTACCCCAGGCACCAAGTGTCTCTGAGACAATGGGGACAAAATTGTAGTGGTGCTCAAGGTCTCTGTGTTTGTTGGAAATTTCCAACAGTTAATTTCATCCCTAATACAACAGGATGTATTTCCTGTATTAGGCTTCATACACATCTAATGTTCATTTAATAATCCTTAATACACCAGGATGTATTTCCTGTATTAAGAGTAATAATTCATTAACACTACTAATACGTAGTTTAGTATTGTAGAAATTACATGATGTTCCACAACCTAATACAGTAAATTCTACAATACTAAACAATACTAAGCAAAATACAATAGTATAATTATCACTTGAATCCTTCTATCCGGTTCGAAGGACCATAAATTATGTGGGGAAATCTGGTGTAGGTATCGCTCTTAACTTATAATAAAGATTAGCAATAGCAATTTCTTTATTGCTGTAATTAACTTCTAGTAACTGAATAGCAGTATCGTAGTCCTCATCACTAGGGACTAGGTGTTCAACAACTGCTTTTGCTTCATCTTCTAGGGTACTTTGCAAATAGAGGAATTTATTAGGTTTGCTAATAGATTTCTTGGAGTTTACTAAGGAGTCGAATGTTTTCCAATAGCATTCAAAATTCTCATCATCTCTACCATGGAAGTGAAGAAGATTAATGGTAGGAAGACGAACTTCTTGGAGTTTTTCTCGTGTATTAGTTTCACTAGTGGTTAGAGTATTTTGAGAAACTGAGTCGCTCTGCAATTTTTCTAGAGCTTGTGTTAATCTATTTAGATGATCTTGGGTACCCTCCTCAAACATCTCCATCTCGGCATGGAAGGTATCTAGTTGATCTGGCTCAGCATTCTGTTGCATGAGAACTCTGAGATAGTTATCTGCAGCCTCAGTTGTTCTTTGCAACTTTTGCTTGGCCGTCTCTATGAGGTTTTCTAATACTTTGGCTGTGGCACCTGATTGTACCAGCTGATCACACTTATTCAACTGTCTAGTCACATGGCCTTTGTGACTCGTGTATGATCTAAAATATAATAAGCAATTGCTGGACATTTCTTCTGATGCACTGCCTGTGGATTTTGGCTTAGTTGGTGCCATGGCTTGGTAATGTAAATAACTGGGGTACTGATTCATATATACGTGGAACCAGTATGGTTATTAATAGCCTAATATCTGATTCTTCAGTTAGGCTATGTGAATCCTACCTCACGTAGAGGTTAGCTTACCTACCTAATAGGAAACAGCTAATATTTGAGTGGTATTTCAGTGTCTACAGGAATTCCTCTGCTTAGCTCCTCATAATCAGCTTTGGATGGGTAGTGGCACTTCAATAACACTCAAAATGTACACAGTAAACATATATAATAAAATATAGAAAACACAATTTGTGTAAAATAATGATAAGTCCTACCCTGACTTGGGTTTGCACAATAATAAATGTTGACTAGGTTGTACTGCCTTGTACAATCCTAGTCTACTAATAATCCTACCTATCTAGGTTGGCTAGTAATAATGAGTTAGGCTAGAGTTGTACACTACAAAGTACAATTCCAGTCTAAGCATTCTATTCTACATGGATTGGCATAAAATGCTATAATACTACTGATGTGCAGATACAGGATAGTGTTATGTTTTTGTGTTTTTATAATTTTTGAGTTATATGGAGTATATACAAGTGATTATATATGTATGACAACTATTCTACTACTACAAAGGATTATATATATGTGGCAGATATTTTTCTGCCGTAATTCTATATGTGTGGCAAGTATGCTGCCATGGAATTCAAAAGTAAGATTCGAAGAAGGCTTCGGTGATAAAGCGCCTCAAGGAATTGCACAAGTGCACCAGGTGCTTGTTGCAACACGATCCTAATACATGCACCACCCCATTACACATATGTAACAGGTGCCACCAGGATCAACATCATTCAGCATTGTGTGGAGTTGATAGGCCTAAATCACCAAAACTCCAGGTGGAACAGGATACTTCCACCATTGTGCAGTGTTGTAAGGTGCGACAGGAGGTTAAGGTGCTTAACACCAAGTCTCGTAATAATGCCGTATTACCTACTGCACAACTACAATTAAATAGTAAGAATTCTAGAATCACTACAAGAGGTCTATTCGACCAGGGATCCCAGAGAACGTTCATCACTCAACAAGCAGCTAACCAGCTGAAACTTAAACCCTTGTGTAAGGTGACATTGAACATATCAGGATTCCTAGCAGATACTGGACCTCAAGAATTTGAAGTAGTAAAGCCACTAGTACGCCTAGGCGGTTATGTCCGACCTGTTAAGGCCATAGTAGTTAATCACATCCCTCTTGACATGAATGTCAAAGGTCTAAGAGACACAGCCAAATTTTTACAGAAAAATAGAATCAAGTTGGCTGACTCCAAGATAAAGTCTGACCACCTCACCAATGTAGACCTATTAGTTGGGGCAGACCATTATTATCAGTTCATTACTGGAACTACAAGCCAGCATGGAATGAACTTGTTGAATTCAACAGGAGGCTACTTACTTACAGGTAGAGTCTTGAACCTGAAGAAGCCTATGCCAGCTGACAACCAACATTAATTCCAGATTGAGTTCGGTACAATTAGTACTAGCCGAATTAGTTTCTATGGATCTCAGTGGATTAATCAGTGGTCAGTAGCCTAAGAATTGGCTGCAGGTCACCGCGACAAATACCATTGACCCCACTGTAGAACCAGAACCATTCTCGACAGTAATAATTGACCACATTCAGTCTTTATAGCATTTCATAACATCTAATCGCCTTTATAGCATCTTAGGTAAGTCTTCCAGAGAAGACTGCATTTATATCAAGTCATCTGGACTAGGATTTAGTAATCCATTTAATGTGATACACCTGCAGGTTGTATCAGTTTTGTTTGAGCTCCTTCTGCTTTCTTGTCTCTGCCCACAAGCATCTTAGAGACAGTTTGGAGAAGTATCTTAGCACAAGCAAAATTGAACTTTACAACAGCCTGTAAGCGAACATTTACCAGAAGACTATCAGCAGTGAAACTTAATAGAATAAACTCATCTTATCTTTTTCCAGATTGAGTCTGGTACAGTTATTACTAGCCGAGTTAGTTTCTATGGATCTCAGTGAATAAATCAGTGACTAGTAGCCTAAACCGGTTCACGTCACAGCGACACATGTCATTGACGCCACTGCAGACCCAAGACTATTCTCGACAGTAATAATTGACCACATTCGGTCTTCATATAAGTTATGTACTTAATTATAGCTCCAGAGAGTTATAGTACTGTAACTCAATGTATATAAACCGAATAGGTTTATTACTCACTTAGAATCTTTAGGTTGCTATATGTGTTTAGTTATACTTCCAGAGAAGTTATATCACTGTAGCCTAACGTATATAATTCGCATTTACCCTCTACTTAGGTAGATTAGGGACATTAGTTAGGGTCAGCTGAGTGCAAGTTAAATCTGTACTCGCTATAGCATACCACTGACTGCATTTATAGAGACTGATGCTCAGATACTCTGTTCTCTATTTTATCTAGATTTTAGCTAGGTTAGGAATTTAGTTATTATCATTACATAGCCTAAATTACCTTGTACAGCAAGAACTACACATTAGGCTAAATTTAATCTTGTATAAACACTTAGAATTTCTCATTTGATGTTGAGGTGATTTGTGAGTCTGCAGTGATCAGTTAGTGTCTAGTAACTCATCCAGTTACATGTCACTGCGACCCTAGACACTGATCTCACTGTAGATTCGGTATCTCCTTGATCTCAAAGAGACATAGAATAATTAATCATTACATAGATGTACCCGTGATAACAGATCATACCTGTCACACAGATCCGGGACATTCATTATGTACATACTAACCTACTAACATATAAGAATGTAATTTCAGGGAATAGGTACGTTAGTCCTTAACATTGAATTACGACCCGTAATTTCCCGCCCCGGAATTATGTTGGAAATTTCCAACAGTTAATTTCATCCCTAATACAACAGGATGTATTTCCTGTATTAGGCTTCATACACATCTAATGTTCATTTAATAATCCTTAATACACCAGGATGTATTTCCTGTATTAAGAGTAATAATTCATTAACACTACTAATACGTAGTTTAGTATTGTAGAATTTACTGTATTAGGTTGTGGAACATCATGTAATTTCTCCTAGAATTGTGTAGTGTTGCGTCAGCCACGCACGGGGGATAAAATTTCCACGTACCTGTAGATCTAACACCAATGTAACCATTTACTTTCCTTTAATAGGAATAATAATTTAGTAATAGGTTTACTTTTAGTATACAATAGTTTACTGGAATTTCTTTACCCAGCTTAATCGCTGTTCCAGTTAATCATATCATAATCTAACATCATTTCCACCACCAAGCCTGTATTGTTTTATTTGTGCCGTCTACATTAACTGACGTGCACTGTGAGAATTAAACATCACCAAATAAAATATTTATCTTAATCATCAAGAGTGTTCATACACGCCCCCTTCCCTATTTAGCGTTAATAAATAAATATAATTTATGCTCGAATCCTCACGGCGAGCTATTGCGCATGCGCGACTTTGGGGAAGGAGAAGGGAGAGGACTCTCGCCATATTTGCGATCAACAAGTGGTGCTCCGTAAGCTGTCCAAAAATCTTCTCATCAAACCGACATCCGAACATCTTTAGATGCCAGATTGAGGACGCAGCTTCCCAGAATCACGGACACCAGTTCGGCAGGCATTTTTACCTCATTTGTTCTATTTAACGAGCTCTTAAATAAGATCATGTAGGTGCCATGTCGTTATGATGCGGGCGTAAAAATAATCTCATGTAAGTGTAGCTCTTTCCCCTCCAAATATTTAGATATTACCGTATATGTGTGTGAATGCTAGTTTGGAGGTGGAAATTACGGGATTATCATTATTGCAGCATGGTGCAACACCCTGAGGAAGCGTGTGACCGCCATACCCTCACGTGCGCCAACTTAACACTATCTCAAACTGTTTCCAGCCAGACGTACAGTGGACTGCATCTACGTCCTCTGTCACAGCTGAGACATAATCAGTTTTCATTGTAGATAGTAGTTTATTATTTAGAGTCCATATCCATATATATATACCTACATATCTGATACTGCTAGTTATGCATTATTAATCTTCATATGGCAGTAGTATTTTGCATTATATATTTTACTCATTATTTATGTGTGTGCATATAATAATTATTATTATTGCATAATATGTGTTCCACATAGATTAATCTTATAGAATACCCCCCCAAATTGTGTCATGGGAGGCTGGCTCTAGAATTATATAATTTACAGTCATTGCTTAATTAATGGAATTTATTCATATAATCATAGATCTATAAGCTACTGATTTCTCATTTAATTACTCATTCTGGTCCTTCGAGCTATCTTAGAATTTATAATTATTTTACATTCACATAATCATACATTTTCTTAGTATTATACTGGAGCCAGATTTCCCCACAGTGTTTACGTGGCTTGGCTGTTTCCCGGTGATTGGCAGCACCTCCTGCTTGTGTAGCACTGAAGTCAACATAGGTGTTGGCTAAAGTTGAAACGCAAGTGTAGTCCCACACCAACTGTTTACCATTCTTACAGTGGTTCACCGTGATTCCATCTGGACGACCGACAGGCTCATCAGAGTTGCGGGACATTAGGTAACGGGGCTCTCTCTCTGCTGGACAACCGGCTGTGGTAAGGCTTCTCTTAATAATGTCGTTAACCTTGCAGTGTCTTGCATGCCATCCTCCGGTCCTTTGGCAGAGAAGGCCATGCCGTCCGTACCTGTCGGCCACTGTCTTGCCGCAAATACACCTGTATTCGGTGTGGATTGGGGCAGCGAGGCGGAGAGCCACGGCAATTCGGTGGGGCTGCGGTGTGAGACGGGTGCTGGTTGCTGACTTTGAGGTTGCTAATAGGAAGTCACCTGCATGGGGAGCTGCTACAGCTCTAAGTCGGGCAGTGGCATGTGGTGTTGTCGCAGCTTCTAGCAAAGTCGCAGCTTCTTGGTCGGCAATTGGACAATCCCAGCTGGATTGCTTATGGGCTTCAGAAGGCGGTGGCTGGGGTGCTGGTCCTGCGAGAGAGACCCATTTGATTGTGCAGTCTGTGAAGCTGGGATCATGTACCCCTGCCTGTTGAACTAGGTGCTCAGGTAGGATTTCCTTCACCAAGTTGTCAGACCCCACTGAAGAGGACAGGAACGCTGGTACAGCAATTTGTGTTGCTGTGCGCACGCTGAGGCCCCCGAGTCTGACAGGAAGGGAGACCTGTTTCCACTGTGAGTCGCTGAGAGAAAGATTGAGGGCTTTTTCTAGCATTTATTTCAGCAAGTTGTCGTACTCTTCTAATGTAATATTACTGAAAGATGGCGAACATCGTAGAAAGTAGGTCAGCCTGGGGAGGGACAAGCATCTGGTGATGAGGTAAAGTGCATCATGAGCATCGATGTCTTCAATCCTCTCGTTCATCCTCTTCAGGTCAGTGATCTTCTTACCAAGGACCTCGTCGATGGCATTCCCTCCAAGAGGAGCACCTAGGAGTGTGCTGTCCTCAGGGATGGTTGTATGAATGTCAGGCAAAACAACCTTTATTCGCTCTATTATGTGCTGGTTGGTGGAGGTTATTTCGCACTTGGAAGAGTTCAGGGTGAGGCCTTGACTTGCTCCTGAATTATTCTTATGGCATCCAAGAGTGAGTCTGGGGGAGCCAGCTTGAGTACCATCGTCCAAAAACAAAATATTGAGCTCACTGGACAGGTTATCGGTGTCTTCCTTGATGACTAGGCAGAAAAGAAAAGGAGCAAGGGGGTCACCCTGTTGGACACCTTCTAGTGATTCAATTTCATGTTCCCCAAATAGCAGAGTTAGATTCCTGCTGTAGCATGAGTTTACAAATGGGTAGAGGGAAGGAAAAAGGCGATGAACCGCACTGAGTACTGCATCCCTTCTAACCAGATTGAAACCATTTTTGAAGTCCAGCTTACTCAGGGCTTTTTCATCCGTAATGTTGGCAATGTAGGCTCTAGCTGCATGAGCCGCTGCCTCTCACCCTTGGGGAATGCCAAACCCAAGCTGTTTTGGCTTTACCATGTCGGCTGCTGCCTGACTAACTGTTCTAGAAGCAGCCTTAGCGACGAGGCGCCGGAGTGAATTGCCCACAGCTATCGGTCTGATTCCTCCATCTTTTTTCCTCAGGACACAGAGGGTAGCGCCAAAAAAGAGAGGCCGTATGGTCTCTGGTATGTTGCCAGCTAGACATGTGTTGGAGAATCTAGTTAGTTCCACCAGGAGGCCCTGTGCAATGTCTCCCAGTGCAGGGTTGAGCATTTGTTTGATGTGGTTGGATCTTAGACCTGTGAACCCACCTGCTGATCCCGGTGGGAAGGATAAAGCTGCTTTATGCACCACGGATTCGAGCACACACAGGGGTTCCGCTCTGTTGGCACCGACTAGGGGAACACTGTCATCACGAGGAGCTCTGGGTTAGTGTTTTTCTCTCAGGGCTTGTGCTGTATCGGCATCCCTGGTGGCAACTGTGTCTTCACTGATGATGACTCTGATTGCCCCTATTGTGTTGCCGTCTTCTATTTTCTTGCTGACAGTAGCTCTGATTTTGGATGCCTCGGTTCTACTGTTGATATCTTTCCTGCGGTGGGTGTTTTTGGCACGGGTGGGGAGGGGTGCCTGGTTGTCCTCTCTAGGAAAACAATTTAGAATAGAATCTCTCTAGGACTCTCTCTAGGATTAGAATCTCTCTAGGAAAACTGTTGAGAATGCTCATCAAACTTGCAAATCCCTCTGTTAAGTTTGACCTCATACAATCAGCTGCTAAGCAAAAAACCAACCTCTATATAAATGAGTGCCTTACAAAGCAGCGTGGATCCCTCCTCTTCAGGCTGCGTAAAATTCGCAAACAAAACCCTGGTCTTATCAAGCAGTGCTACACTAGGAATGGAACGATCATTGCAAAGAAGGAAAGTGCAGGAAAAAGATATGAAATAAAGTGTGACCAACAACTACTGGCCTACTTTAGTGATTGTGGTATATCTGAAAACCTGAACCCGACCAATGCCAATACTTAAAATAACTCTTTGAGTGCCTGAGTCTAACCTAACTTAATCTAACCTTGTCCAAGGTGCTGTCTCTGCCTTACCATTTACCTAATGTTCTCTCATTCATATAATTTCCTAAGTAATCAGTCAAGTCTCCATGCACTTATGCAAGCATCTACCTCAGTATCATTGTAAAATTTTACTCTTAAATCTAATCTTACCCTATTCTTTTTAAATTTTAAATTTAATTGTCCTGATTTATGTCATTTATTGAAATTAATTATTGATCTCATTTTTTTCTCTTAATTAAGTTCATACTAATTATAGGTTAAAAACTAAGCTTATATAGATAATTATCTTTAAGATTATTTTACTTTACATTCATCATTTGTCAAATTTTATATATATTCATCTTGACAGTCTCTACTGATTTTTTGTTCTCTCCACCAAACTTGTGTAGCCTTCATGGCTATCTAGTGATCTTAATTCTGCTTCTAATTGTTTCAATTCTTTTGTTCACTTGTATTTATTGTTGTGTTTTGCTATAATTATTCTCTAATTATAGCAGACTTAGTATTTATGTAAGCATTTACCTCAGTGTCTTAGTAAAATCTTGCTCATAAATATAATCTTACCCTGATATTTTTTTTTTAATTTTTAAACTTAATTGTAATTTGATTTATACATCATTTATTATAATTAATTATTGAGCTCATTTTGTTTTCTTAAGTTCATACTAATTATAGGTTCACAACTAAGCTTTATTAAATAATTTATTTTTATGATTATTTTTTTCTTTACGATTATTAATTGTCTCTTTATTTTTTGCTATATATTATTCTTGTCAGTCTACTGATTTTTTCTTCTCTCTTAACCTAACTACTGTATCCTTCCTGGCTATCTACGGGGATCTTTACTCTACTTCTAATTGTTTCTATTTTTTGTGTATCTACGTTTATTGTTGTGTTTTGCTATAATTACTTTCTATTTACAGCAGATCTGGTATTTAACTATTCCTGTAAATGCTTATCTTATTGTATCGTGACATTATTGTATCTATATTCTTACTGATATTGATCCTGATCGAAATCTTCTGTCCCTTACCCACACAAATCAGCACATTGATCATCATTATTGTAGGTATTACACAGCAAATCTTGCAAAAAACAAGCTCCTAAATAGCACCTGCTTATCAGTTGACAACCAAAATGTTAGGTCACTTGGTAAACATTTTGATGATATAAATGCACTACTCACAGCACTAGGTACTAAATTATCATTCATCATTTTAACAGAAACTTGGCTAAGCAATGATAATATCCAACTCTACAATTTAGCTGGTTATAAAGTCATTCATAACTGCAGGCCTAACAAAAAAGGAGGTGGCACAGCAATATATTACAAAGATACCTTCATCTGCAATAATGCCATTAGTGATATATATTGCTCTAGTTAGGCCCCATTTAGATTATGCAGTTCAGTTTTGGTCGCCATATTATAGAATGGATATAAATTCACTTGAACGTGTCCAGCGTAGGATGACTAAGTTAATTCCCCAAATTAGAAATCTTTCATATGAAGAAAGATTAACAAAGCTTAAGTTGCATTCACTGGAAAGGCGAAGAGTTAGGGGTGACATGATAGAGGTTTACAAGTGGATGAATGGACATAACCGGGGGGATATTAATAGGGTATTAAAAGTATCAACACAGGACAGAACACGAAACAATGGATATAAATTGGATAAATTTAGATTTAGGAAAGACTTGGGTAAATACTGGTTCAGTAACAGGGTTGTTGATTTGTGGAACCAATTGCCGCATAACATTGTGGAGGTGGGGTCCCTCGATTGTTTCAAGCACGGGTTGGACAAGTATATGAGTGGGATTGGGTGGTTATAGAATAGGAGCTGCCTCGTATGGGCCAATAGGCCTTCTGCAGTTACCTTTGTTCTTATGTTCTTATGTTCTTATGATAGAGACGACTATTGTGAATATACCTTTGCCAAGTTCTCCAGTAAATCCCTTAAATCCTCCCTGACTATCGGTGCCATCAATAGATTTCCTAATACCAACGTAGCTTCATTCTCAGACAACCTAAGGAATCTTATCATAAATAACAATCTCAACAAAAATCTCATCATTCTGGGAGGTGATTTCAATATTGACCTGGGTCTTCAAAACAACCCTCAAGTTGACTATTTCCGTAACAGCATGCACTCCTGTATGCTAATCCCCACAATCACCAAGCCCACCTGAGTCACTCAAACATCTGCCACTACCCTGGATCACTTATGGACTAATATAACAGCTCCCCTTACATCTGGGGTAATCTACGACAGAACAACTGATCACTATCCTACCTTCCTCATAGCAAACATGGACACTGTGAGATTTTTCTCTACGCCTACCTCCCTTAGGAGGTGGACTACAAGTTTAAAGTCTGCTCACGGCAGTTAAGCATGAGTCCAATAGAAAAAGGAAAAGCGGGAGCAAACCACCTGGGGTAAAAACCTGTCCACAATAGGCCGCTGGCTCCTCCTAGTTAAACAGGACGTTAAAACTAATAAAGGGTAACCGACGGGTTCTCACAATCAAATATTTATATTTGATGTGGCGCTATGAATTGGAATTCGAATTCCCAAGAACAGCCGCCTTATCAAGATCACATCAACATTTAATAATATGCAGAAATATGGTGGAATAATATGGTTGAAGGGTTGACATCAAAGACCGTTTTCAATAACATAACAATTTATTAATAACAAGAGACTAACTATTACATTACCGAGTTTACGTTACGTTAAAGTCCATCCAGTGGCACGATAACAAACAACTAAATAGCAACCCTTGCTGTGAGGCTGCATACTGAACTAACCTGAACACAGGTGTGCCCACTGATGACGCAATATTGCAAATCAAAGAAAAATATCACAGACTAAGTTACACCACAGCGAATGGTTACGTTATTGTACATCAAGTGGCATTTGCAACACAGCTATTCAACAGCCCCTCGTGAAGTGACAGCAGGCTCCATCTTGCTGACACTTCGGGCTGACAACATGAACTAACTGAACAAATAAGGATATCCACTGAAGACAAAGACACAAGCAGGCAATCAATAGTGTCTCGGTTTCCCTGACAGCTACTATAATCACAAACTTAGGGGTCCTCCCGCCCCCCAGGAGAGACCCACGTAACTAGGCGGGAGTCCAACAGTGACTCCCCCCTATCACAACCCCGTGTGAACACTCTTTGCAACTCCCAATAAGAAGTTGCCCTGTTGTAAGTAACAAAGATAGGCAAGGCGGGATTCTGGGACACAGCTCCACAGATCCCTAGATGACTCTACTCTCGTCACCAGACGACAACCAAAAGAAATTGCCTTAAGTGATTAATTACGTTAATTGACTGATCGCAGCAGTCAGAAACAAAATACTACGGTAATCACAAACAATTGTCTCCCACTAGACAACAACAGGATGATACTCTACGTTAATCATTAACACTTGTCTCTCTTGTTAACAATAACTCAAACTTATATTACACCACACTTGACTCCTTGCAAGTATTCAGTGAGTAATTCTCAATTAAGGTCAAACGGACCACTAATTACATCCCCATTGAGTTACGTTAACTAAGCCTACCCTAACTTGGTAGCTTCTGCACAGTCTGTGTCAAAAAATTACTAGTGAGTGTTAATTACCCTAATTAAGTCCCTAATTACTTCTGAGCAATTAATTAACTGTCACCAGGGCCGATAATTAATCATCCAGAAATACGTCTCACTCCGCACTGCCTAAGCAGGTCTCATCAAACACTGTGAATTCACGGGAAAGGAGTTAATTACCCTAATTAACAAGATGTGCCACTAATCCACTGTCCTCAGACAGGATATGATTAATACAACGATTTATGCTAGCTCCATGATCTCGCTTTACCGAGTCATCGGAGCTCTCCAATGTTAATTACTCCATTAATTAACCTGAGCCACTAATTGCTATACCCCTGAAAGGTAATTAGTCTCGAGCATATTACGTTAACACAAGTACTGACAGACTCTGACAGATCCTCTCCCACTACGTGAATTCATGATGAGAAGGCTAATTACATAATTAGCTAGAGTGGTCAATTAATTGTCCCATGGACAATTAATTGCTCCCAAGACATATCTCACTCAAGCTCAACACTGTTCTCTCTTAACAGCCCTCACTCACTCCACAATACTAAGTGTGCACCCCTTATCCAGTTAATTACCCCTTACTTAATTAACTCACTGAATCCTTAAGTCCTCAACACAACTTAAAGAAACAAAGTAACCCCAGCGTTACATAGGTCACACTACAATGGCATGCAACATCATAAAAGCACTGCCCACATATGGTTGCGGCTACTGCAACTCGCTAATTACTGTGCCCACACAATAATGACACGGTTGTGCAACACACAAAAGTATACTAATATTACTGCCCCCCTCTTTATCTTGCACCCGTTGCAAAGGACTACTGTGAACACACACATACCTCAGCAAGGCAATTAACCCATCAATTGCCTGCTCTCATTAAGTACTGTGAATTCCCCTGAATAATCCTAGAGGTCCCTTAAACCCTCAACACAGTTCCTGGGGCAATAATATCGTATAAACTGAAACAATACTGCACAAACCTGCAACATAATGATGCCGTCAGCATACCCCACATGCTAATGACATCATTAGGCAATCAGTCAGCAATCACATCTACTGACTCACCACACAACACAGTACATAACCATGCAAACGAACACATAGAAATGGCATTCACATAACCAATGAAAATTATATCACCAAGTAATTGTACTGCCTACCTCTAATGATTATAATTATACGGTATTCTATGGCATTAATCCAGTCTGAACGATTATATAGAATCGACAGGCTGGATCACTTATATGGTAAATCTCTACACTGACCGGTTACATACTCTAGTCAGTCTACTATTACAGTGTGGTCCCGTGTACAATATCCATCTCCAGGTACCGCCCTATCAATCACCTGGATCCTACTGACAGCTGTCACTCAGATGTTTCTCTAGCCTGGCGAAGCTCTGAGACAACTCTTACCGTGAATTTCCACCGGTACCCAATCCACTGTACACAATGATAATAGTACTCATTTCTACTGCCCTCTTTCCCTTATTTTTTCCTCATTTCCCAAGTCACTACCACACTAGCTGACAACACTTAGCTTGCTTGCTCCTCATGCGTCGACAAGATGTGGCCCTAGGCTGTCCCGGGAAAGTGGCCAAGGCATGTGGCCACCGCTTGGCCCACAGCGCCCCTTCCGAGCTGAGAGGAGGGGGGGTGGTAGTGGTAGCCGTCGCGCAGGCAGGCAGCTGGGTGGCCTGGGGGTGGCCACGGGTAGCGCATGACGTCATAGCACCCCAGCTGGCTGAGCTGGCGCGTGGGGTGGGGGTGGGGTTTGGCCGCGCGGGTGGCCTGGGTGGGTGGCCCCCCCTCCAAGCAGCTGGCCAAGGTGGGCGGCGCGGGTGGGCGCGCACATGGGTGCCTCAGGCTGGCAGGCTGCTGCCCACAGGAGTACCCACGCGGCTGGGGAATCACAACCCCATCAGACTAGAGCCTGCCTTGCTCTACACTGGGGTGACAATGGCCGGCGGCGTCCCCACACTGACGCAGCCTGGCGGAATGCAAAGTCCAACATGGGCCTGTAATATCACATTCACTTACACTGCCCAACACCAATCGTCCATTGCCACTAGACAGGATACTCGACCCACCTGTTACACCATGATGCTCTGCCAGCTGCCTCATGTGTGAACCCAGTCAACTGTCTCTAGCTTTTTACTGTTCCTTCCGTAAATCCTTGGCCCCAATTCACCTAATTGGGCCTTGACACAACCCCTGATGGCAGGAGTGCCATATTCGATGAGTATTTTGGACGACAGAAGCGATTAATGGGGGTGGAGGGGGAAAACTCCCCCCCCTCCACCCAGACGCGTCCTAGTCCACCTGCTACCCTGCTCAGACTGACGATTTCCCGCGCTAGGGAAACTCAAAATGCCCATACCTCCTCCCTACTTTGTTTTGACCAATCAGCTTGGAGCTGGCACGGCTCCCTCGTGCCGCATCCAACCATAGCTCTTTCTCGCCAAAACTAGGCTTGGAGCACACATGCCTAACCCAATCACCTCTCTCCGTCACCCTCGGGCGTCCTGTGACGTCACAAGGAGGGTGAGGCCTAAACAGAGGAGCGATGTCTTCCATGTGAGGGGAAAGGTAACGTTCACTCCACTCTCCCCCCACCTCTAACGGTTTTAGTCCAGTACTTCCTCATCCTATTTCACAGAAATAGGAAAATCTCTGTAATTCTCTCTACAGAGCAATCACAGACTTCTAACTACTCACAAATGATAGTCCATAACATAAGCTTTCATTCAACACCCAACAAGCATATGTTATTTTGAAAGCTTCAGTTTCTAGAGTGACTAGCCTAATCTAGAAACTAGGAAAACTAGCTGAGGGATCTAGATCCCTCACAGACACAACACCACCAGAAAGCAAGAAACTCTCTTTCAGGCTACACAGTGAATCAGCTTTAGGCAATCTCTCTAATGCACTTCACAATATTAACTGGGAATCTGAATTTAATAATACACGGGATATAAACTCATTAACAAACCTCTTTCTCTCCAAAACTCTTAGCCTCTACAACACTCACTGTCCCCTCCTTACCAAACAAGTAACTGATAAAAGAAAAAAATAACCCGTGGCTGACAAGTGGCATAATTAAATCAATCAACAAAAAACATGAATATGAAAAGAAATTTAGGATTGGCCTAGTTACAAAGGAAGTAGTTAAGAGGTACTCATCAGTGCTTACCAGTATCATAAGAAAAGCTAAACTTTCATATTATGAGACTAGATTCAAAGAAGCAAAAGGCAACATGAAAAGCACATGGAAAACCATCTCTAATATCCTAGGAACTAAACAACACTCCCACAACCAGATAACACTCTCTAAGGATGGCCTTACACCTCATCTGATTTAAAAATGGCGAATGAATTTAATAGCTTCTTTTCATCGGTTGGTGCTAACCTTGCCAGTAAAATCCCACAGACTCAGACACATATCTCTCAGGCAGCTGTCCAAACTATCTTCTCCTTTCACCAGTCAGCCCAACAGAAGTTGTGTCCATCATACACTCAATAAAAACCAAAGCTGGGAACATCAGTGAAATCCCATCCATTGTATACAAGAGCGCCTCCCATGCCCTTGCGCCACCTATTGCTCTGCTGTTCAACAAATCCTTTGAGTGTCATACCTTCCCTGATATCCTTAAAAAAGCAAGAGTAGCGCCAGTTCATAAAGGAGGTAATCCGGCAGACATAAACAATTATAGACCAATATCAAACCTACCCATACTATCAAAAATATTTGAAAAAATTATCTCAAACAGCTCTACTAATATCTCGTAAAATTCGACATTCTTAGCCCCTGTCAGTTTGGCTTCCGATCCCAAAAGAGTACCAACGATGCAATTATTAGTCTCCTTGATATAATTTACTTAGCCCTTGACAAAAATGAGTTTCCGATTGGACTCTTCATTGACCTGAGAAAGGCCTTTGATACTGTTAATCACAATTACCTCTTACGTAAACACCATCATTATGGAATCCGAGGCCATACACTGGACTATATCCAATCTTATCTTAGTGATAAACCCCAATGTGTAGCCATCAATAATATAACCTCTCCCACTCTACCAATAACCGGTGGAGTGCCACAGGGCAGCATTTTGGGACCTCTCCTATTTCGTATATACATCAATGATCTGCCTAATGTCTCTAACATTCTGAAGCCTATTTTGTTTGCTGATGATACTACCCTCATCTACTCTAACCCCAACCCACATACACTAAATAATGTTGTTAATAATGAACTAAAAAAAGTCCACTTATGGATGTCAACCAACAAACTAACACTTAACATAGAAAAGACCTACTACATCTTATTTGGAAGCAAATCTACAAATGCAATTCAGCTTTAGATAGACAATGTAAATATTTGCAATAAAAATGATGGAAAGTTTCTCGGCCTATTCCTAGACAAGAGACTCCACTTCAGTACCCACATCCAACACATAACTAAGAAAGTCCCTAAAACAGTTGGTATACTCTCCAAAATCAGATATTATGTACCTGACTCTGCTCTTATCTCTCTTTATATTATGCACTAACCTATCCCTATCTTAATTATGGTATCTGTGCATGGGGTTCAACCACTGCAAACCACTAGTAATAATGACTGAGGAAGCTAGTGATTTGTCTCTCCTAGCAGGGACAGCTAGGCATATGTTTCCAAACAGGAGAAAGTTGTGCCAGGCTTGGATGGTTCCGGGAGAGTCATTGACCTTCTTCAAGAGGCTGGATAGTTTGGGGGCGGGCAGCTTTGGGGATGTGCTGCAAGGTTCCAACCGATGTTGCTTTGATAGCTTCTAATAGGTTCTCAGTCGAAATGAAGCTGTTGGAGGTGTTTTCCCTGACTGCTGGTGTGGGATCCTGATTGATACTCTCTTTGGGAGGGCGCCACATACCCGAACAATCGGTTCCGTTGTGAGCATGCTTGCGCACATCCCCCGTTACGCTTGAGATTCCACACCTTGTCACACACTTGGCATGTGCCGTACCTGTCAGCGATTGATGGCTCCTCTTGGCTGAGAGAAGCCTAGCTGTCAGTCGTGACCTGCGACATCGGCGGCCGCTGGGCGGGTGCTAGGCAGGTGCTGGGTGGCCGCTGGGCGGATGATGGGTGGGCGCTGGTCGGATGATGGGCGGGCGCTGGGTGGGCGCTGGGCGGGCGCTAGGTGGGTGCTGGGCGGGCGTTGGGCGGGCCCTGGGCGGACGTAGCGTGGGGGGTGGACACAGGGAAGTAGCAGTTGCGGTTGGGTGGGGCTGGGGGGGGGGGGGGACTGGCACCTCTCGACTCGTGGGTTGGGTGACGGTACACACTTGAGGGTATGGGAGAGGGGGGAGGAGGGGTGGCAGAGGGATGACACTAACACGTTTGTATAATTTCCAGATATATCACTGCACAATATTGTACACTTGTAATCTGGTTCACTGTGGACTCGATGCACTTAAAACACGATACCTGTTTCCTGAGAGCTGAGGTATCTAGTTTTCAGGGATGTTTTCATAAATACTTACACACGGGACACCCCCGTCGTCTGACCGCAAACAAATCATCGGCCCCCCCACCCACCAACCCCCAATCATAGCTGAGGGAGCCCCTCAGGGTGCGCTTGTTGGCCCTCACTGTAGTTCAGACGCTTCCAAGCTGCTTATCCACTTCTTTGATTATCAGAGTTGCGCGGCATTAGGTAACGGGGTTCTCTCTCTGCGGGACAATCAGCTGTGGTAAGGCTTCTCATATTAAAGTCATTAACCTCGCTGTGTCTTGCATGCGATCCTCATGACTTTTGGCAGAGAAGGCCATGTTGTCAATACCTGTCGGTCACTGCCTTGCCGAATATAACTGTATTCGGTGTGGATTGGGGCCGTGAGGCAGAGAGCCACGGCAAATCGGAGGGCCTGCGGTGTGAAACGTGTGCCGGTTGCTGACTTTGGGGTTGCTAATGGAAGTCACCTGCATGGGGGAACTGCTACACCTCTAAGTCAGGCAGTGTCATGTTGTCACAGCTTCTAGGCATGTCACAGCTGCTTGGTCGACAATGGGGCAATACCAGCTGGATTTCTTGTTAGCTTCACAAGGTGGGGGTGAGGTGCTGGCCCTGCAAGAGAGGACCAGCACCTCAACACACACACACACCCGTAATTACATAAGTGTAATTACCTAAGTGTAGTTACAGGATGAGAGCTACGCTCATGGTGTCCCGTCTTCCCAGCACTCTTTGTCAAATAACGCTTTGAAACTACTGACGGTCTTGGCCTCCACCACCTTCTCACCTAACTTGTTCCAACCGTCTACCACTCTGTTTGCGTAAGTGAATTTTCTTATATTTCTTCGGCATCTGTGTTTAGCTAGTTTAAATCTATGACCTCTTGTTCTTAGAGTTCCAGGTCTCAGGATATCCTGTTACTATTTTATATGTAGTGATCATATCACCTCTTTTTCTTCTGTCTGCTAGTTTTGGCATATATAATGCCTCTAAGCTCTCCTCGTAGCTCTTGCCTTTCAGTTCTGGGAGCCACTTAGTAGCATGTCTTTGCACCTTTTCCAGTTTGTTGATGTGCTTCTTAAGGTATGGGCACCACACAACCGCTGCATATTCTAGCTTTGGCCTAACAAAAGTCGTAAACAATTTCTTTAGTATATCGCCATCCATGTATTTAAAAGCAATTCTGAAGCTAGAAAGCGTGGCATAGGCTCCTTGCACAATATTCTTTATGTGGTCCTCAGTTGATAGTTTCTGCTGAACCAATCCTGTTTCCTAGTTCTGCATCTCTGTTTTGGTATAAATTTTTTTGTGCCTTTATCATATATTTAACAAAACTTGACATACATCTCATTCATTTCTTGCCTAGCAACAAGTCTGTCCAATTATACTCACTAAAAAAAAATTCTAAGGTTGCCATAATGTCCTCTCCTAAAGTCAGGTTTTTCAATTTCACCAACCTTCATATTTTCTTCCAGATTATAACGCATTGCATACTTTATTCCCAAAAAGACATGGTCACTTTTATCCAAGGGAGGAAGGTACTGAATGTCAAATATTTCTTCCTCCTTCCTGGTAAATATCAAATCTAGCATGGAGGGAGCGCCCCCTTTCCTCATCCTCGTAGCTTGTTTAACATGTTGATACAAGAATGTTTCTAGGATGAGGTCTTCAAATTTACAGGTCCAAAAATCTTCTGTTTTAGCTTCATATGCTTCCCAGTCTATGGATTTCAAGTTGAAGTCGCCAACTATCAACAGTCGTGAACTATCGTTATCCGCTCTCGCTATGATCTCTCTCATTATTGTTATAAGATCTTCTCGTTTACTATCTAGCTCCTCCTTTGACCATGTGCTGCTTGGTGGTGGGCTATATGCATTTATGATCATTAGTTTATCATCCTCATGGCAGAGCTCTAGTGCTATTATGTCAACTTCTTGTGGATTGGCAGTCATTATTTCGTTCACCTTTAGGTGTTCTTTCACCAGCACAGCAACGCCACCGCCTTTCCTAATTTTTCTGTCCCGTCTCCAAATTGAGTAGTCCCTTGGGAATATGACCTCATTTAAAATAACATCTTTAAGTTTTGTCTCTGTGAGTGCAACAATTTCTGGTGTCTGGAGCTGTATTACATCACTTAACTCCAGTATCTTCGATCTTACTCCACCAATGTTGGTGTATGCAATCTTCAGGAACTTGTTCCCTCTATTCTTATTTATTCTTATTAGCGTGTGTGTGTGTGTGTACTCACCTAGTTGTGTCTGCAGGATCGAGCATTGACTCTTGGATCCCGCCTTTCGAGCATCGGTTGTTTACAGCAATGACTCCTGTCCCATTTCCCTATCGTACCTGGTTTTAAAATTATGAGTAGTATTTGCTTCCACAACCTGTTCCTGAAGTGCATTCCATTTTCCTACTACTCTCACGCTAAAAGAAAACTTCCTAACATCTCGTGACTCATCTGAGTTTCAAGCTTCCATCCATGTCCCCTCGTTCTGTTACTATTCCGTGTGAACATTTCGTCTATGTCCACTCTGTCAATCCCTCTGAGTATATTATACGTATCTATCATGTCCCCCCTCTCCCTTCTTCTTTCTAGTGTCGTAAGGCACAGTTCCCTCAGGCGCTCCTCATACCCTATCCCTCATAGCTCTGGGACGAATCTCGTTGCAAACCTCTGAACCTTTTCCAGTTTCATTATATGCTTCTTCAGATGGGGACTCCATGATGAGGCGGCATACTCTAAGACTGGCCTCACGTAGGCAGTGTAAAGCGCCCTAAATGCCACCTTACTTAGGTTTCTGAATGATGTTCTAACTTTTGCCAGTGTAGAGTACGCTGCTGTCGTTATCCTATTTATATGTGCCTCAGGAGATAGATTAGGTGTTACGTCCACCCCCAGGTCTCTTTCGCGTGTCGTCACAGGTAGGCTGTTCCCCTTCATTGTGTACTGTCCCTTTGGTCTCCTATCTCCTAGTCCCATTTCCATAACTTTACATTTGCTCGTGTTGAATTGCAGTAGCCATTTCTCTGACCATCATGGCATGCTGTTCAGGTCCTCTTGGAGGATCCTGCAATCCTCATCTGTCACAACTCTTCTCATCAACTTTGCGTCATCCGCAAACATCGACATGTAGGACTTTACGCCTGTAAACATGTCGTTAACATATACAAGAAATAGAATTGGTCCCAGCACCGATCCTTGTGGTACTCCACTTGTTTCTGTTCGCCAGTTCGACTTCTTGCTCCTTATCGTAACTCTTTGGCTCCTTCCTGTTAGGTAGTTCCTTATCCATACTAGGACCTTTCCCCCCACCCCTGCCTGCCTCTCGAGCTTGAACAGCAGTCTCATGTGCGGAACTGTATCAAAGGCTTTTTGGCAGTCCAGAAATATGCAGTCTGCCCAACTATCTCTGTCCTGTCTTATCCTCGTTATTTTATCATAGAATTCCAGAAGGTTTGTTAGGCACGATTTCCCTGTCCAGAACCCATGTTGATGTTTGTTCACAAACCTAATGTTCTCCAGGTGTGCAACCAGTCGTAGCCTAATTATTCTTTCCAGTATTTTACAGGGGATGCTTGTCAGTGATACAGCTCTATAGTTAAGTGCCTCCTCCCTATCACCTTTCTTGAAGATCGGCACGACATTTGCCTTCTTCCAGCAACTGGGCAATTCTCGCGACATAAGTGACTCATTAAAGATCATTGCCAGAGGCACGCTGAGGGCATGCGCTGCTTCTTTTAGTATCCACGGTGATACTTTGTCTGGTCCAACTGCTTTAGTTGCATCTAGAGTTGTCAACTGTTTCATTACCTCCTCTGCTGTCACCTCTATATCTGATAGTCTTTCATCTAGGGTAACCCCTTCCAACAATGGGAGCTGCTCAGGCTCGGTAGTGAACACTCCATGGAAACTGGCATTCAGTGCCTCGCAGATTTCCTTGTCACTTTCAGTATATGCCCCCTCTGCCTTCCTTAGTCTTGTCACTTTGTCGTTCACCGACATTTTTCTTCTTATATGACTGTGTAGTAACTTAGGTTGTTTTTTCGCTTTGATTGCAATATCGTTCTCATAGTCCCTTTCCGATGTTCGTCTTATGTTAATGTAATCGTTCCTAGCTCTGTTGTATCTGATCCTGTTGTCCTCTGTCCTTTGTCTTCTGTACTTCCTCCACTCCCGCCTGCTGGCCATTTTTGCTTCCTGACACTGTCTATTAAACCATGGGTTATTATATTCCTTCTTATTTTTCCCTTTACTGTTGGTATAAATCTCTCTTCGGCCTCCTGGCATTTTTGTATGACTAGGTCCACCATATCTTGGACTGTTTTTCCTCTAATTTCTTCCTCCCACTGCACTTCACCCAGATAGTCCCTTATCCTCTTATAGTCCCCTATCCTGTTGTCAACTCTCCTTTCCCAGATCTCTTGTCCCATGGTCATAAGTTTGAATTCCATCATGTAGTCAAAGACTAGGACACAATGGTCACTGGCCCCTAGAGGTATTTCATGCTCTAAATTCTCGATATCTTCTACGTTCTGGGTGAAAATCAGGTCTAATTGGATCGGTGCATCTCCTCCTCTTTCCCTTGTGTCTTCCTTCACATGTTGTGTTAGGAAATTCCTGTCTATAACATCTACTAATTTTGCTCCCCACGTTTCGTCCCCTCCATGGGGATTCCTTGATTCCCAATTTATCTCTCCATGATTTAGGTCCCCCATGATCAGCAGCTTCGCAATCATTCTGTGGGCTAGTGTTGCTGCCTTCTGCAGTTCATCTATACATGCCTTGTTGTTGTCATCATACTCCTGCCTGGGCCTTCTACTGTTTGATGGGGGATTGTAGATTACCAAGATCACAATCTTCCTCCCATCTACTGTCAGAGTTCCATGTATGAAGCTTGTGCACTCATTGGTAACTCGATTTCCCAGGTCTTCAAACTTCCATTTCTGCTTTATTACGAGTGCCACTCCCCCTCCCTGTCTCTGTGTCCTCTCTTTTCGTATCACCTGGTACCCTTCAGGAAAGATTGCATCTGAGATCATGTCATTAATTTTAGTTTCCACAATTGCAACTATGTCAGGATCTGCTTCACTCACTTGTTCTTTTATCTCTTCTGCTTTATTAGATACCAGATCAGCATTGGTGTACCAAACCTTGAGATTCTTCATGGAAACTCTTGTACCAGAGTTCTCCCGTTCTCTGGGGGTCTGGGGGGTGTCTGGGGGGTGACTGGGGGCAGGGGGGTTCGGGGGGATCTGGGGGGTGTCTGGGGGATGACTGGGGGCGGGGAGGATCCGAGGGATGTCCAGGGTGATCCGGGGGGTGTCTGGGGGGGTCCGAGGGTGTATGGGGGGTGAAAGAGGTCAGGAGGGGTGCTTGGGAGGCTAAGGGGGGCTGGGCTTCTAGGAAGGTAGGTAGGAGGGTCTGGGGTAGGGCCTGGGTAGGTAGGTCTGGAGTAGGAAGGGCATACTGGGTCTGAAGATTAGGGAGGGCATAGAGGGGTTGGGAGATAGCGTAAGGTTGGGAGTCAGACAGAGGTTGAGAGGTTGGGAGGGGGAAGGATAGAGGGGGTGGGGGGAACCTCCCACCCCCCTCGCAAGGGTGGGGGGTCACATGGAAGGAGAGGGGATGAGGGCTGGGTAGGTTTTGGGTGTTGAGGGGTTGAGGGCTGGGTGGGTTCTTGGGGTTGAGGGGATGAGGGCTGGGTGGGTTTTGGGGGTTGGGGGGGATGAGGGCTGGATGGGTTTTGGGGGTTGAGGTGATGAGGGGGTCCTTGGAATGTGGGATGAATTTGACTGCAGTGGGGTCAGGGGGATCAAGGGAGGTGTTGGGGAGATAAGCAGGGGCGGCTGATTTGGGGAAGGAGTGACCTGAGAAGCAGGTGTGAGCTGGTTAGCATGGGGTGGATTAACACTGGGGTGTGTAGCTACGCTCAAATGGGAAGAGTTGTATTGTTGTTTGCTTGCTCTGTGGGCTATCTGCTCCTACTTCGTCATGAATTTGTCGATATATACGTTGTAGTAATTTTCGCTACCTCTGAGTAAGTATTTGTGATGCAGTATATAATCCACTGCCTCTTCGTTAGTGAACTGTACCAGGACAGGTCGTTTCCTGTTACAGTTGTATGGCCCAATGCGTCGTTGGACTTGCACCTCATTCCCTGCCATCTGGGCTCTCATGTCTCTCAAGATCCCCTGTAGCTCAAAATCCTCAATCTCCATCTTTTCCTGCCTCGATGGTGCCCTGGCTTCAAGCAATCCATGGATTATGATTGTCCTCTTTCTCAGTTCAGGGTCAAGTTGGTGGCCCCCTCCCTGGCTGACCCCCACCCCTCCCACACCCGCTACTCCACCTACTACTACTCCCCCTTCCCCTGCCAAGCTTCCCTTATTCCTACCAAATTCATAAGTAGGCCTAGATATTTCTCCTTGCCATTCTACCCTGCCCTTCCTGATTTCCTCTTGAATATAATCCATAAACTCTTGTTTGAGTCTTTGAACCTCGTCCTGTATCTTATTAAAGACCTCACTTTTAACCCCCTGGATTAGATCATCTATCCAAACATCCCTCTTCTCTACAAATTTCCCAATCATCTTCTCCACAAACCTATCTTCTTCCTCAATCATAATACTGTTGGACCTAGACGCCCTTCCTGACCTAGTCATTGCTATAATGCAACCTTACCCACAGGGGTTCCAAGTATCTTACCGTCTTGCTACCACAATAGGTTAGTGAATCTCCAAGCGTTGTCCCATGTGGTGGTAGGAGGGTTGCTGCCGGGGGTGAGGTCACGCGGTCAGAGGTCGGTGAGGTCCGCTCCACACTGCACACTGCCACAGTACTTCCTCAACTATTTTGAATTACGCTACTTAAACTGTTTTTCTTCACTACCTTATGGCTTTGGTCAAAACCCAAGGTTTTTTTCATTCACTTGTACACACTTTTTCACTTCAAAGTTGCCTGATTACCCCTCCCACTCCACTCCACGAAGTTGCCACTGATTACCCCTCCAACCAGGAGCTCCCAACCCACGTCCACCCAACACGATGGTCACAAGTCAAGTGTGTGTGTGTGTGTGTGTGTGTGTACTCACCTAGTTGTGTTTGCGGGGGTTGAGCTCTGGCTCTTTGGTCCCGCCTCTCAACCGTCAATCAACAGGTGTACAGATTCCTGAGCCTATCGGGCTCTGTCATATCTACACTTGAAACTGTGTATGGAGTCAGCCTCCACCACATCACCCCCTAATGCATTCCATTTGTCAACCACTCTGACACTAAAAAAGTTCTTTCTAATATCTCTGTGGCTCATTTGGGCACTCAGTTTCCACCTGTGTCCCCTTGTGCGTGTTCCCCTTGTGTTAAATAGACTGTCTTTATCTACCCTATCAATCCCCTTCAGAATCTTGAATGTGGTGATCATGTCCCCCCTAACTCTTCTGTCTTCCAGCGAAGTGAGGTTTAATTCCCGTAGTCTCTCCTCGTAGCTCATACCTCTCAGCTCGGGTACTAGTCTGGTGGCAAACCTTTGAACCTTTTCCAGTTTAGTCTTATCCTTGACTAGATATGGACTCCATGCTGGGGCTGCATACTCCAGGATTGGCCTGACATATGTGGTATACAAAGTTCTGAATGATTCTTTACACAAGTTTCTGAATGCCGTTCGTATGTTGGCCAGCCTGGCATATGCCGCTGATGTTATCCGCTTGATATGTGCTGCAGGAGACAGGTCTGGCGTGATATCAACCCCCAAGTCTTTTTCCTTCTCTGACTCCTGAAGAATTTCCTCTCCCAGATGATACCTTGTATCTGGCCTCCTGCTCCCTACACCTATCTTCATTACATTACATTTGGTTGGGTTAAACTCTAACAACCATTTGTTCGACCATTCCTTCAGCTTGTCTAGGTCTTCTTGAAGCCTCAAACAGTCCTCTTCTGTTTTAATCCTTCTCATAATTTTAGCATCGTCCGCAAACATTGAGAGAAATGAATCGATACCCTCCGGGAGATCATTTACATATATCAGAAACAAGATAGGACCGAGTACAGAGCCCTGTGGGACTCCACTGGTGACTTCACGCCAATCGGAGGTCTCACCCCTCACCGTAACTCTCTGCTTCCTATTGCTTAGATACTCCCTTATCCACTGGAGCACCTTACCAGCTACACCTGCCTGTCTCTCCAGCTTATGTACCAGCCTCTTATGCGGTACTGTGTCAAAGGCTTTCCGACAATCCAAGAAAATGCAGTCCGCCCAGCCCTCTCTTTCTTGCTTGATCCGTGTCACCTGATCGTAGAATTCTATCAAGCCTGTAAGGCAAGATTTACCCTCCCTGAATCCATGTTGGCGATTTGTCACGAAGTCCTTTCTCTCCAGATGTGTTACCAGGTTTTTTCTCACGATCTTCTCCATCACCTTGCATGGTATACAAGTCAAGGACACTGGCCTGTGTGTGTGTGTGTGTGTGTGTGTGTGTGTGCGTGTGTGTGTGTGTGTGTGTGTGTGTGTGTGTGTGTACTCACCTATTTGTGCTTGCGGGGGTTGAGCTTTGGCTCTTTGGTACCGCCTCTCAACTGTCAATCAACCGGTGTATAGATTCCTGAGCCTTCTGGGCTCTATCATATCTACATATGAAACTGTGTATGAAGTCAGCCTCCACCACATCACTGTGTGTGTGTGTGTGTGTGTGTGTGTACTCACCTAATTGTGCTTGCGGGGGTTGAGCTCTGGCTCTTTGGTCCCGCCTCTCAACCGTCAATCAACTGGTGTACAGATTCCTGAGCCTACTGGGCTGTATCATATCTACATTTGAAACTGTGTATGGAGTCAGCCTCCACCACATCACTTCCTAATGCATTCCATTTACTAACTACTCTGACACTGAAAAAGTTCTTTCTAACGTCTCTGTGGCTCATTTGGGTACTCAGCTTCCACCTGTGTCCCCTTGTTCGCGTCCCACCAGTGTTGAATAGTTCATCCTTGTTTACCCGGTCGATTCCCCTGAGGATTTTGTAGGTTGTGATCATGTCCCCCCTTACTCTTCTGTCTTCCAGTGTCGTAAGGTGCATTTCCCGCAGCCTTTCCTCATAACTCATGCCTCTTAGTTCTGGGACTAGTCTAGTAGCATACCTTTGGACTTTTTCCAGCTTCGTCTTGTGCTTGACAAGGTACGGGCTCCATGCTGGGGCCGCATACTCCAGGATTGGTCTTACATATGTGGTGTACAAGATTCTGAATGATTCCTTACACAGGTTCCTGAACGCCGTTCTCATGTTAGCCAGCCTAGCATATGCCGCAGACGTTATTCTCTTTATGTGGGCTTCAGGAGACAGGTTTGGTGTGATATCAACTCCTTGATCTTTCTGTGTGTGTGTGTGTGTGTATGTGTATGTGTGTGTGTGTGTGTGTACTCACCTAATTGTGCTTGCGGGGATTGAGCTCTGGCTCTTTGGTCCCGCCTCTCGACCGTCAATCAACTGGTGTACAGATTCCTGAGCCTACTGGGCTCTATCATATGAAACTGTGTATGGCGTCAGCCTCCAGCCTGGAGTCATATCACTGCCTAAGGCATTCCTCGGGTTAACTACTCTGACACTGAAAAAGTTCTTTCTAACGTCTCTGTGGCTCATTTGGGTACTCAGTCTCTACCTGTGTCCCCTTGTTCGCGTACCTCCCGTGTTAAACAATTTATCCTTTTCTACCCGGTCAATTCCTCTGAGAATTTTGTAGGTTGTGATCATGTCTCCCCTTACTCTTCTGTTTTCTAGTGTCGTGAGATGCATTTCACGCAGCCTTTCCTTACAACTCATGCCTCTTAGTTCAGGGACTAGCCTAGTGGCATACCTCTGGTCTTACATATGTGGTATACAATGTTCTGAATGATTCCTTACATGACTGGTTTTGATGCTAGCCAGCCTCGCGTATGCCACAGATGTAATTATTTCTATGTGGGCTTCAGGAGACAGGTTTGGTTTGATATCAACTCCTAGATTTTTCTCTCTGTCCGTTTCATGAAGTGCTTCATCTCCCATTCTGTATCCTCTGTCAGGGCTCCTGTTTCCACCGCCTAGTTTTATTTTCTTACATTTACTCTGGTTTAACTTTAATAGCCATTTGTTGTGCCATTCATTCAGTTTGTCTAGGTCATCTTGTAGCCTCATACTATCTTATTCTGTTTTAATCCTCATATTTTTGGCATCGTCAGCAAACATTGAGATAAATGATTCTGTATCCTCTGGGAGATCATTTACATATATCAAAAACAGTATAGGTCCAAGGACTGACCCCCTGCAGCACTCCACTGGTGATGCCTCTCCAATTTGAGACCTCACCCCTCACAGTGACTCGCTGTCTTCTGGTGCTTAGGTACTCCCTTATCCAATGGAGTACCTTCCCTTTCACTCCTGTCTACATCTCCAGCTTTTGCACCAGCCTCTTGTGTTGCACTGTGTCAATGGCTTTCTGGCCATCCAAAAATATGCAGTCTGCCCACCCCTTTCTTTCTTGCCTGATTACTTTTTTTTTTTGCCTTGTCGTAGGATTCAATTAATCCTGTGAGGCAGGACTTGCCATCCCTGAACCCATGTTGATGCTGTGTTACAAAGTTCTTTATCTTCAGATGATCCCCTAGCTTTTTACGCACAAGCTTCTCCAACAGCTTGCATGGTATGCAAGTTAGAGACATTGGTCTGTAATTCAGTTCCTCTTGTCTTTCCCCTCTGTACATCGGGACTACATCAACCTTCTTCCAAATTTTTGGCAATTCCCCTGTTACCAGTGATTTGTTTTACATTATGGAGTGGAAGGCACCGTGCTTCTGCTCCTTCCTTTAGTATCAAAGGGGAGATTTCCTCTGAGCATATAGACTTTGTCTCAACCAACTCTAGCAAAAGCTTCCTTCCATCCCCACTGGTACTCTCACACTCTTCTAGTTGTGCCTGGTTAACTATTTCCTCTCCTATCTCTGGTACTTCTTCTTGCTCTAATGTGATGACCTTTTTGAATTTGAATTTTCTATTCAGTTCATTGCACACTTCCTTGTCATTTGTAGTGAATCTGTCTGCCCCTATCCTCATTTTCATTACCTGTTCCTTTACTGATCTTTTCTCCAGATGTGGCTGTGCAGTAATTTAGGTTGAGTCTTTGCCTTGCTTGTGATGTCATTTTCGTATAGCCCTTCTGCCTCTCTTCTCAACCTGACATATTCATTCCTGGCACTCTGGTATCTTTCTCTGCTCTCAAGTGTCCGGTTATTTCTGTAGTTTCTCCACGCCCTTTTACTTTGCTGCTTAGCTAGCCTACATCTCTGATTAAACCATGGGTTTTTCATCTGCATTTCATTCTTATCCTTTTGAACCGGGACAAACTTGTCTGCTGTCTCCTTACACTTCTGCGTGATGTATTCCATCATGTCTTGGGCCGTCTTTCCCCTGAGCGCTGTTTCCCATGTAACATCTGTTAGGAATTTTCTTATCTCCTCGCAGTTTCCTTTTCGGAATGCCAGCCATGAATAATTTGTTTCAGTTCCCCTCCTCGAGTTCATTAACCCTTCTTCAACCAGATACTCAATCGTCAGTACACTGTGGTTGCTCATTCCTACTGGGGCCTCAAAACCGATTTCTCTTATGTCAGAGTCGTTCAGAGTGAAGACTAGTTCGAGTCTTGCTTGTTCATCGATTCCTTTCACGCTTGTGGATTCCCTGACATGCTGCCTTAAAAAGTTTGTTGTCGCTACCTGTGTTTCTTGTGTATGTACTTACCTAGTTGTGCTTGCAGGGGTTGAGCTCTGGCTCTTTGGTCCCCGCCTTTCAACTGGTGAACAGGTTCCTTAGCCTAGTCGCTCAATCATATCTACACTTGGAACTGTGTATGGAGTCTGCCTCCACCACATCACTTCTGTCACGGACCTTGGCGCCATCTACGATCCAGTGGCCGAACTACAGCAGTTGACCCTCCCATTAATCAATTTCCCATCTTGTAGTCGGCCAGGCTGAAAGATGACGAGTAACACGGACGAGGGATGGGAGTCAGTGAAGTCGGGACAGTGGAAGACTTGGGTCGACCTGAAGGTGCTAGCTAAGTGGGCTAGTTGAGCGCTGCTGTTGAGTGTTATAGACTTCTCTCCTGGAGGTGCTAGCCAGTGAGGCTAGGTGAGCGCTGTGGTTGGGCGCTGTAGACTTCGATTCTGGAAGGTACTAGCCAGTGGGGCTAGGTGAGCACTGTGGTTGGGCGCTGTAGACTTCGATTCTGGAAGGTACTAGCCAGTGGGGCTAGGTGAGCACTGTGGTTGGGCGCTGTAGGTTTCGATTCTGGAAGGTACTAGCCAAGTGGGCTAGTTGAGCACTGTGGTTGGGCGCTGTAGACTTCGATTCTGGAAGGTACTAGCCAAGTGGGCTAGTTGAGCACTGTGGTTGGGCGCTGTAGACTTCGATTCTGGAAGGTACTAGCCAAGTGGGCTAGTTGAGCACTGTGGTTGGGCGCTGTAGACTTCGATTCTGGAAGGTACTAGCCAAGTGGGCTAGTTGAGCACTGTGGTTGGGACTTCGATTCTGGAAGGTACTAGCCAGTGGGCTAGTTGAGCGTAGCTGATTTTACTGATTGAGCGTCCCAGCGAGTGTGCAACGGACGTGGAGCATCGAAGACTTCGTCAGAGGCACTTTGTGTCCGTCATCCGTGAAGCAGGCGAGCGTAAGGGCTAGCAACGCCGCTCCGGTTGACCTTGCATAGACTTGTATATTATAATGGTGATGGGAAATAATAACGGATTATTTTAAGTCTAATTCTTTTCATTTTACCTTTTAAACATTACACTATTTTTCCCACCAAGATTTGGGTTCTCTGAACTAGAATCGGATCATAGTTTAAAAAGAACCCAGTTACGAAGGGTTCGTAACAACTTCCTAATGCATTCTCTTTGTCTACTACTCTGACACTGAAATAAATCTTTCTAATGTCTCTATTGCTCATCTGGGCACTCAATTTCCACCTCCCCTCGTGCAAGTGCCCCTTGTGTTAAATAGTCAGTCTTTATCTACCCCTGTCAATTCCACTGAGAATCTTGTATGTGGTGATCATGTCCCCCATAACTCTTCTGTTTCTCAGTAACGTGAGGTTTAATTCCCGTAGTCCATCTTCGTAGCTCATACCCCTCGGTTCGGGTATTAGTCTGGTGGCAAACCTTTGTACCTTTTCCAGTTTAGTCTTATGCTTGACTAAATATGGACTCCATGCTGGGACCGCATACTCCAGGATTGGTCTGACACATGTGGTATACAAAGCTCTGAATGATGCTTTACACATGTTTCTAATGGTTGTTCTTATGTTAACCAACCTGGCATATGCCACTGATTTTATCATGAGATGGGCTTCAGGGGACAGGTCTGGCGTGATATCAACCCCCAGGTCTTTCTCTCTCTCTCTCTCTCTCTCTCTCTCTCTCTCTCTCTCTCTCTCTCTCTCTCTCTCTCTCTCTCTCTCTCTCTCTCTCTCTCTCTCTCTCTCTCTCTGACTCTTGAAGTATTTCATCTCCCATATGATTCCTTGTATCTGGTCTCCTGCTCCCTTCACCTATCTTCAATACATTATATTTGCTTTGGTTAAACTCTAACAACCATTTGTTCGACCATTCCTACAGCTTAATCAGGTCTTCTTGAAGCCTCAAGCTTTCCTCCTGTCTTAATCCTTCTCATAATTTTGGCGTCGTCAGCAAACATTGAGAGGAATGAGTTTATATCCTCTGGGAGATCATTTACGTAAATCAGAAACAAGATAGGCCCGAGTATAGAGCCCTGCGTGACTCCACTGGTGACTTCACGCCACTCTGAGGTCTCGCCCCTCATTAACTCTGCTTCCTATTGCTTAGGTACTCCCTTATCCACTGGAGTACCATACCAGTTACTCTTGCCTAGTTTCTCCAGCTTATGCATCAGCCTCATATGGGGTACTGTATCAGGTTTTCCGATAATCCAAGAAAATGCAGTCCGCCAATCCTGTTGCTTAATCTTTGTCACCTGATCGATGAATTCTATTAAGCCTGTAAGGCAAGATTTAACCTCCCTGAACCGATGTTGATTAGTTGTCACGATGTCCCTTATCTCCAGATGTTACTAGGTTTTTTTCTCGCGATCTTGTCCATCACCTTGCATGGTATAAAAGTTAAGGACACTGGCCTGTAGTTCAGTGCCTCTTGTCTGTCACCCTTTTTGTATATTGGGACTACTTTAGCCGTCTTCCATATATCTGGTAGATCTCCCATCTCCAGTGACCTACTATACACTATGGAGAGTGGCAAGCAAAGTGCTTCTGCACACTCTTTCAATACCTATGGTAAGATTCCGTCTGGGCCAACAGCCTTTCTCACGTTCAGATCCAAAAGATGCCTCTTGACCTCATCTCTTGTGATTTCGAACCCTTCTAAGGCCGCCTAGTTTACCTCTCCTAGTGCAGTGATCTCACCTCGTTCTATTGTGAAGACCTCTTGGAGCCTCTTGTTGACTTCTTCACACACATCTTTGTCATTCTCTGTGTACCTGTCCTCGCCTGTTCTAAGTTTCTTCACCTGTTCCTTCACTGTTTTCCTCCTGATATGACTGTGCAGTAGTTTTGGCTCGGTCTTGGCTTTATTAACTATATCATTTTCATACCTTTTCTCAGCTGCTCTTCTCACTTACATACTCCTACCTGGTTCTCTGGTATCTCTCTACTTTCTGGTATTCTGTTATTTCAGAAGTTCCTCCTCAACCTTTTGTTCAGATCCATTGCTTTCATACATGCCCTATTAAACCAAGGATTCTTCTTTTGCTTTCGGTTTATTCCTGTCGGGCCGGGATAAACCTGTTTACTACCTCCTGACACTTTCAGGTGATATTGTCCATCATATCTTGTACGGACTTAGTTCTCAGTTGTGTCCCAATGTATATCCCACAGAAATTTTCTCATTTCCTCATAATTTACCTTTCGGTACGCCAGCCCTTTGTTTCCCAATTCTTATTTTCGGGAGATAAATCCTAGCTCTACCAGGTAATCAAAGATCAGTACACTGTGATCAGTGATTCATAAGGGGGCTTCTAACATAAGTTCCCTTATATGCGACTCATTTACAGTAAATATTAGATCAGGTATAGCTGGTTCGTCCTCTCCTCTAAGTTTTATCGGTCCCTTGATGTATTGGCTAAGAAAGTTTCTTGTTGCCACGTCCAGCTGCTTAGCTCTCAAAGTGTCTGGTCCTCCATGTGGGTCTCTGTTCTCCCACTCTATATTCCCGTGGTTGACGTCTTCCATGATTAGTAGTCTGGATCCGTTCCTGCTAGCGATAGAAGCTACTCTCTCTCTATTATATTAATGGTGGCAATGTTGTTTCCATCTTCTGTCGTTTGGTGGGGGTTATATTTGACTACTACTATAATCTTTTGTCCTCCAATTGCTGTGTGTGTGTGTGTGTGTGTGTGTGTGTGTGTGTGTGTGTGTGTGTGTGTGTGTGTGTGTAAATTTGTTCGGTATCAATAAAATGCTAACTCTTACGGGCAATAGTATGCTGGAGTTTAATTTATCCATAAAAATGAAAGTGCAACAAGGACCATAATAACCTACAACTTGAACATCATTGTTGTTCTAGTTGCAGGTTGGTATAGTCATATAGTGACTTGTGTTGTATAGATAATGTACATGTAGATGTCATGAATAACAGTAAATAGTAAAAACCATCTTGCTTTTGTCTCAATCCCCCCCTCCCCGCTCAGCTCGTTGTTGCCGTGTGGGGGCTTAGTGGGCGGCTGCCGGAGTGTGATGCTCCTTGGGACAGTCCTCTGTCCTTTTCTAGCCTCGTGCTTCTGCTGCCGTCCTCTCCAATTCTGCTGGGCACCTTTTCCTTTTCCTTCTGTTTCGTTTTTCTCCCCCCTCTTCTCCTATCTGCTTGCCGTTTCCTGCCAACCTTTTGCTTGTTCTGGTTCTTCCCTTGGACTTCTTCTATTTTGACGCCCGGGTACTTGAGGAGGCATACTCTTGCACCCGTAGAACTGTACTACCCGACGTCGAGAGCGAGGGGAACCTTTTATTGTCAATCCCCCTTTCGTCACTGAACCCGATCTCGACGGACTGCCGGTTTCTTAAGGTGGCGTTTGTGGGGCGTATACTCACGACGCACCCCTAGGAGGCCCCGGCTAGATCGGCGATAGCTTCTTGTTGGGTGTCCTGCCTCTAATTGTGGCTCCATGGTGGGTGTGGGGGCACATTCGTGAATGAATTTTTCTTTTCGTAATTATGATGACCCCTGTTTCGGCTGTTTCTGGTTTACCTTCTCAGGCTCGTGGGGTGGGCGACCAAACCCCTGAGTCAGTCCGTGTTGGAAGACCGGGCTCTGTAGCCTCCGCTGCATTGGGCCCCGACCTTGCTCCTCCTTTGGCCTCTCTGACTCCTTCCCCTGGCTCCCCTCCCTCCTCTGTGGTTGGGTCGAGCCCCAAGCCCCCAGTGGTGACTACCTCGTCCCCTGGCGCGGCTCCTTCTCTAGTTGTAACTACTGCACCCTTTAACCCCTCTCTCTCTGGGGGTTCTCACCGCCGTCCTCGTCACGGCCGCCCTCGCTCGATTCCTTCCAGTTCTGCTACCTATCAAGCCTTGTTTAGTCCCGCTTCGTGGGCAAAATATTTTGATCTCCTCCCTCTTGATTCTGCGCCTCCTGACGATTTCTCCCTCCATCGACATCTCGTTGATTTCGTGGATGCCTCTATTACTTTCAACCCCACTCGTCTCGGTACACGTGTCGTTGCTGCTCCTTCTCAGGATGCTGCTTCCCGCTTGGCTGCCTTATCCTGCCTTGGCGAGACCCCTGTTTGGGTCTCGAAGAACGCTCAGTTGAATGCCAGTGTTGGCACTATTCTGCTCCCGCCCCATGTTGCGACCGGTGTTCGGGACCTGCGCGACTGCCACGACGATATTCGACATATCCTCGCTGCCCAGGGCCATTCTATTCTCCAGGTGGACACGTTTACTCGTCCCCCTCGTGGTAGTCGCCGTCAACCCCTCCGGGTTGTGAAGATTACCTTTGATGGTAGGACCCTTCCACCCTCTGTCATTCTTGCTGGTGCCAGGTGCTCTGTCCAGGAGTACATTCCTTCTCCTCGGCTCTGCAACAAGTGCTGGAGGTTTGGGCATGGTGCCCTCCGCTGCTCCGTGACTGTCTCTCTCTGTCCTTTGTGTGGTGGCGAAGGTCACTCTAAATCGGAGTGCACTTCTCCCCAGGCTCGTTGCCTCAACTGTGGTGAGGCCCATCCTACCTTCTCCCGTGCGTGTGTCCATTACAAGCTTGAGGCAGCCGTCCTCAACTTGAAGCACCGGGAGCGTTTATCTTTTCCTGAGGCGAGACGCCAGGTTCGCCGGCTCCCGCCTTATGCTAATATCTCTTATGCTCGCGTGTTGCACTCTTCCTCTCCTCGTCCTTCCCGCCTTCTTCAGACTCACAACCGTTTCCGGGCCTTGGACCCTGATACGCCCACTGCCCCCTGCTCTGTTCCTTTGGGTTCTCTCCCGAAGGATCCACCTCCTGCTCCTCTGTCTGGGGTTCCCCTTCTTTCTACCTGGTCTGTCGTGTCTCTTGTGTCTTCTTCCTCGTCTCCCTCCGATCCTCCTTCCCATCCGTCTCTTGACTCTCCCCGCCGCCTGCCAGTGCGGGCTGATGTCCATCGCTCTCCAAACGGCCGTCATGTGTGCTCTCGTTCAGCTTCTGTTGAGACGCTAGAATCCGTTGCCCAGTACGTGGTTGCTGGGACACCAGTCTCTTTAAGTCAGAAGCGTAAACCTGGCTCCTCTCATTCCTCCTCCCCGGCGGGTAAGAAGGTTTCGCTTTCTTCCTCGGCCCCTACTTCTGCCTCTCTCGCTCCTTCCCCTCCCATTTCGGTGGTTGCGCCCCCTGTTCCTGCTATAGAGGTTTCTTTAGCCCCCGCTTCCCTCTCGGTTGCTGCCCATGCTGAGGTACGCTCCCCTCTTTCTACCCCCCCTCTTCCTGCCCATGCTGAGGTACGCTCCCCTCTTTCTACCCCCCCTCTTCCTGCTGCTGTCCTTGACTGCTCCTCTCCGTTGTCTCCTCCTCCTCGTCCTCCGGACCCCGCCCGCCCACCTCTGATCTGTTCTCCCGTTTCCTTCCCTCCGTCTTTGCTTAGTTTACCCATGCCCCCTAACCCTGACTTTGCTGACCCTGATCCCGACCCTGATATTCTTTAACGTGCTCTATTGCTCTTTCGCCTTTGTTTCTTCCTTGTTCTCTGTTTTTGTCCTTTCTCCTCTCGTCGTTGTCCATTCTTCAATGGAACGTTCGAGGTTATTACGCCAAATTCCTCGAACTCCAACTTCTGATTTCGCGGTTTTCGCCCCTTTGTGTCTGTCTCCAGGAGCCGATGCTTGGTGCTCGTCCTGGTCGTTTTCGTGGCTATTCCTTTCTCTTCCCCCCCCCCCAGCCGTTGCGGGGGCTTCTAATTCTTCTGCTCTTTTGATTCGTGCTGAAGTTCCCTTTGTTCCTTTACTTTTTCCTTCGCCTCCCCATTGTTCTGCTGCTCGTATCTTTGTGGGGAAATGGTACACAGTTTGTTCCATTTATCTCCCCCCGAGTGTCCCGCTTTCTCTTCCTGATTTGAAACACCTCCTAGACTCCTTGCCGGAGCCTGTGCTCCTGCTGGGTGACTTCAATTGTCGTCATTCTCTTTGGGGTGACGTCCTGACGAATACCCGTGGTCGCCTTCTTGAGCCGTTTCTCCTCTCTTCTTCCCTGTCTCTTCTGAATTCTGGTGAGCCCACTCATTTGGACTCTCGGACTCGCACCCTTTCTTGTCTTGATCTTTCTCTCTGCTCTTCTTCTCTTTACTTAGATTTCACGTGGCAGGTTCTTGATGACCTCCATGGAAGTGATCATTTCCCCATCCTTGTTTCCTTTTTCTCTTTTCGCCCTTCCCTCTCTTTCCCTAGGTGGCAGTTTGCTAAGGCGGACTGGACCCTATTTACCCTCAGTGCTACTCTCTCTGACCTCTTCCTTCTGCCTCTCTCTCGCGCTCTCCTCCTTTTTCATGACAGTCTTCAATGCTGCCCTCCGCTCTATCCCTCGCTCTTCCTCTCGGGGTCCACGGAAGTGCGTTCCCTGATGGAATGCGGACTGTGCTTGGGCTGTCCGCTGTAAGCGTGCAGCCTGGAAGAGGCACCGCCGTAGGCAGACGACTGATTCTTTTCTTTTCTTTCGGAAAGCGAGTGCGGTGGCCCGTAGGACCATCCGTACGGCTAAACGTGAATGTTGGGTATCTTATGTCTCAACAATTACGTCCGAAACTCCTCTAGCCCAGATCTGGAAGCGTATCCGCAAGATAGCGGGTAAATTCGTTCCCGATGTTTCACCGGTCCTTCACCTCCATGATACTCTTGTGGCGGACCCGTTGCAGGTCGCTTCCGTACTGGGTTCCCACTTTTCTTCTGATAGCTCTGGTCTTCATCTTCCCCAATCTTTTCTTCTTCGTAAACCTGTCCTTGAGTCTCGTCCTTTAGATTTCTGCACTCGTCTTCAACTTCCCTATAATGATCCCTTCTCTCTCTCTGAACTTCGTTCTGCCCTGGCCCTCTGCGGTTCTACAGCGGCGGGCTCCGATGGTATTCATTGTGAGATGCTTCGCCATCTCCCTCCGTGCACGTCTCAGTATTTACTGAGTCTGTATAATCGGATCTGGGAGTCATCGTCAGTCCCTGAGGACTGGCTCGATGCCGTTGTCCTCCCTGTTCGCAAACCTGGGTCTCTGCGTACTTCCCCTAAGGACTTTCGCCCTATTGTCCTCACAAGTTGTGTCTGCAAACAATTTGAATGTATGGTTAACGTTCGTCTGATGTGGTTCCTGGAACACCATCACCTCCTCTCCCCTTCTCAATTTGGTTTCCGCAAGTGCCGCAGCACGACAGATGTCCTATTGAACTTGGAGGTCTATATTCGTACTGCTTTTGCTGCGAAGACCTCCGTTGTTGTCGTCCTTTTTGACCTGGAAAAGGCTTACGACACCACTTGGCGATATCATATTCTATCTCAACTTCATTCTTTTGGCCTTCGTGGTCGTCTCCCTCTCTTTCTCCGCAGTTTCCTCTCCCGTCGTTCCTTTCGGGTGCGCCTTGGTACCGCGCTCTCTGCCTCTTTTCAGCAATACGAAGGTGTGCCCCAGGGTAGTGCTCTGACCACTACTATTTTTCTGGTTGCCCTCAATGGTCTTCTTTCCTCTCTTCCTTCTGGTGTCTTCTCTGCTCTCTATGTCGATGATCTTACCCTTTGCTGTCAGGGTGATGATTCGCCTCTCCTTCAGAGCCCTTTTTCAACTTACAATTGATGCCGTGTCGTCTTGGGCCACCGATCATGGCTTCAAGTTCTCTACTTCTAAGACTTGTGCCATGACTTTTACGCGGAAACGGGTTGTTCTTCGTCCCTCTTTGTCACTTTATGGTCATCCCCTTGAATACAAAGATTCCGTGAAGCTTTTTGGGGTTATTCCTTGACACTCGTTTGTCTTGGTCTCCCCATATCTCTTACCTCCGTGTTGAGTGCTCTAAGGCCCTTACCCTCCTTCGGGTCTTGTCCCATACTTCTTGGGGGGCATGCAGATAGGCGCACTTTCCTTGCTTTACATTCCTCTCTTGTCCTGTCTAAGCTCGATTATGGTTGCCCTGCTTACTCGTCTGCTTCTCCTTCTACTCTTCGCCGTCTTGATGCTTTGCACCATACTGGGTTGCGCCTCAGTTCTGGTGCCTTTCGTTCGACTCCCGTCCTTAGTTTGTATGTTGACACTGGCTTCCTGTCTCTCCAGGACCGCCGTGATCGCTACTGTCTTCGCTATCTTGCGCGGTCCTTACAACATCCTTCCTCTCGCCTCTGTCGTGCTTTAACTTTTACCCCTCCTGCGGTTCCTGTTCCTCTTCACCACCTCCCTCTTTCTGTCCGGTTATCTCGCCTCCAGGATTCTCTTTCCGTTCGTATTTCTAATGTTTCTTCTCGTGTTGTTCCTTCTTTGCCCCCGTGGAGAGTCCCTCATACGCGGTTTTGTACTTCCTTGACCCGTATCACTAAAGCTTTTACCCCTCCTACGGTTCTAAAACGCCTTTTCCTTGAGCACTTTTCTTCTCACTCCTGCTCCGTTTCTGTCTTCACCGATGGGTCTAAGTCGGCGGACGGTGTTGGCTACTCTTTTGTTTTTCCTGATCGCACTTATATGTGTCGCTTACCTCCGGAGACTAGCATCTTTACAGCGGAACTTTATGCTATTCTCTATGCTCTTCGTCTCCAGCTTTCTCGTCGTCAGTCTTCCTTTGTAGTTGTTGTTGACTCTCGTAGTGCCCTCATGGCTCTCGGGTCCTTTAATCCGGTTCATCCAGTAGTTGTCGAGATACAGCATTGGCTGTTTCTTGTTCACAGTAAATTCAAGTCAGTTGAGTTTTGTGTGGTTCCCAGCCATATTGGTGTGTCTTTAAATGAGCGTGCGGATGCTGCCGCCAAGGAAGCTGTTCGCTCTTATCCCATCTCTTGTAAAGGCATTCCGTATTCCGACTTTTACCCGGTTATCCATTCCTCAATCCTTACCCGTTGGCAGGCTTCTTGGTTGTCTGTTACTGGTAACAAGCTATGTACTCTTAAATGTTGTGATTCCTCGTGGCCGTCCTCCTTCCACCGTAACCGGCTGTGGGAAACAGATCTGGCGAGGTTGCGTATTGGCCATACTCGCTTAACCCATGGTCACTTGATGGAGCGCCGCCCTGCTCCTTATTGTCCTAGTTGCATTAACCCTCTTACGGTCGTGCATGTCCTTCTTGAATGTCCTGACTTCCAGGACGAGCGTGTGTCTTGCTTTCCGACCGCCCCTCGCGGTCACCTGTCCCTCAATAGAATTCTTGGTGACTCGGATACTTTTGATATCGTTCGCCTTATGCGTTTTTGTTCTCGTATTGGCATCCTTGGTGATATTTAGCGCCCTCTGATTATTTTGCGCATTTGATGGAGCTAAATAGCCTTTCCGGTTTGGTGTCTTCTTTTGATAATTACTTACTTACTTATATAGATTTATCAGGCGTGTTGCTCATGCCTTAAGCTTGCATGGTAAGATAACTATAGGTGGTGTTCAGAATGTCTGTGAAGCTCATTATTAACTGATGACGACAACGATGTTCCTCATGCCTCAATCCGCCATTCTCATATATCATTAGTTACATGCCATTTATGAATATATTGGTTGAATGGTGATAGCAACAATGTTTCTCTTTCCTCGAACTAGTATTGCCAACATTTTATTGCCAAACATTTATGGTGTATGTTGCTTATAAAGGTTATTATTGATTAACTGACGATGGCAAGACTGGAAGCTATCGGTTCACACTTAGTAAAGTCATTTATGGTTGGGTTCTGCATAATGCTCTTCTTCTTCTGTTAATAAAAATAATAATAATATTTATTAGGGGAAAGTACATACATACAAAATGGTATACAAGAAAAATGTTGTATCTCTAGGTAGGGCAAGTAAATACTATGCCTCAAGCCACTAATACACTCAGTGTTTCAGGCATGACAATAGCACCACTGTCGCTCTAGTCACAAGTAATACATTATCAAATAAGAACTGTTGAGATGTCGGATATTTTAATGGTGATCTATTCTTATTAATTGTAAATTGATCTTCCTCTCTTAAATTTACGGTGAAAATAGTTATACATAAAAGCTTAAAGTCGGTATACTTCACTAGTATATAAAAATGGTCAACTAGAACCACTTATTTCAATATTTTACATAAATTACTGGAATCGTGACGGTTTATGCATAATAACAATTGTGGTATCTGTTGACAGGCAGGACACCCCTTCACTCAGCAGCCATTTTTGGTCGCAACAACACTGTGAAGGTCCTCCTCGACGCTGGAGCAGACATCAACGCTACAGATAAGGATGGTAAGAGTCACACTTATGCATCTCAACATTATACAACACTCATATCACACAACACACCACACTTATCATGTGTCAAAATATAATATTTATATTTTATAATAATATACCATAGGGGAAAGTGTTTGTCTGTTCATAGTTGGAGGCTAAAGTTTTAAAATAAGTTGTGTTATAGTAATCTGCACCATAATTCATTGATTTTGAAAAAATTAACAGAAAATTCCTGCTGTGAATAATTTGTCCATACTAGCATCAAACAGACAATTCTCCCACAGTGGCAAAAGTTTCTCAAGCAACTGCTCTTTACCATGGTAAGGATAACTATTGTTTTTCTAGTACTTCACACCACTGAACTGCTGTCACTGCCAACTACCTACACATTAGAAAATTATATTATTTTTAAGACAGAGATTGACAGAGAAAAAAGATACAGACAGAAACACACAGAAAGTCAGAAACAAAAACACAGCTCGAGATAGACAGACAGCGAGGAAGAGACAAAGATAGAGGAAGAGAATGAAGCAGACAGTAGATAAAGGGATGGATGGATAGACAAATGACTAAACAGATAATCCGTAGAAGCTGTGATGTGGGTTTGAACCTATGTGCTGGGTGTTCCCAGGCACACGCTCTCTTTGTATTGAAGGAGGAGCGTCAGAGGTGGAACATTCCGAGATGATAGAGCCAGAGTGCATGGGGGGGGGGGGATTGTGTGAAACTCTGGTTCGTGCTTCAGTGGAAGCCTCAGAAGTCCTAGAGGGTGCAGTAGTACCGCAGCTTGTAATCCTTTTTGACCTTGTCGTCGCTTACTCTTCTAGAGAGTGTGCCTGGGAACACCCAGCACATAGGTTCGAACCTATGTCACGACTCCTACGGATTTTCTCATTGATGCATCATGCGAGTGTGATTACTGTCTGTGTAATGAATAGGTAGATGCATGTATGGATAGATAGGTAGACATATGAGTGGTTAGATGGAGGGATAAATGGATGAATAGATAGACAGATGAGTAGATGGGTGGACAAGTAAATGGAAGGACAGATAGATGAATATATGGATGGACGTATCGGTAGCAAGATGGATATGGATTGAAGATTAATTACATGGGATAGATAAATTGAGATAATTGGGTGGATGAATGGATAGAACGATCAGTAGGTGCATGGATATATAGATGGATAGATAGATAGAACAATAGATGAATAGAAAGAACCTGATGGATATGAACGAAGGATAGAAGGCTGTACAGATGGACAGAGAGAAAGAAAGGTGGATATATATATATATATATACATATATATATATATATATATATATATATATATATATATATATATATATATATATATATATATATATATATATATATTATATTTATATATATATATGTCGTACCTAGTAGCCAGAACGCACTTCTCAGCCTACTATGCAAGGCCCGATTTGCCTAATAAGCCAAGTTTTCATGAATTAATTGTTTTTCGACTACCTAACCTACCTAACCTAACCTAACCTAACTTTTTCGGCTACCTAACCTAAGCTAACCTATAAAGATAGGTTAGGTAGGGTTGGTTAGGTTCGGTCATATATCTACGTTAATTTTAACTCCAATAAAAAAAAATTGACCTCATACATAATGACATGGGTAGCTTTATCATTTCATAAGAAAAAAATTAGAGAAAATATATTGAATCATGAAAACTTGGCTTATTAGGCAAATTAGGCCTTGCATAGTAGGCTGACAAGTGCGTTCTGGCTACTAGGTACGACATATATATATTTATATATATATATATATATATATATATATATATATATATATATATATATATATATATATATATATATATATATATATAAATATATATATATATATATATATATATATATATATATATATATATATATATATATTTATATATATATATATTGTGACGATAATCTCCTTCAAGAGATTGAGCCTGCTCTTCCCTCCAAAAATACGTCGCTACAAATATATAAAACTACTATGGAAGAAATGTCCAACAACGACAACAACATCTCCAAGGTTTGCCAGAGAGCAAAACGTATGCAGCCAGGAACACCTGCTCCACCTCAAACCGCCAAACTACCTGTCTTGTCGCCGGCTCCTCGCTGATTGGCTGTGAGTCTAGCTGCAACTGCACTCCACCCACCATACTACTTGATGTCTGGGGCCGCCACGACCTCAGTCTTCAGAATATTCAGTGCTTTCATACGGTTAACACGTCTTCTTGGTAGACTAAGCTGTGGCTTACGTGTACTAAGAGAGGTGATAGCTTAAAGCCAATATTCCTGCACCTCTCATTTTATTGTATATTGCACAGCTTGTTATTTGCTCACTTGTCTTAATGTAACTTTTCATTTTGTCATTTGATTATTCTTATTATTTTGATTGATTGATTTTATTATACGAATTTGTATGTCCATTTTATTCATGTTTTGTTTATCTAACGTAATTAAAATTCCATTGTTAAAATTTACTTGTGTTTTGTGTGTCTTCTCCTTACCTTACCACAGACGAAGTTCCAGATTTTCTATTTTTTTTATTCTATGTGATGAGGCCATACCCCTAGCTTTGAACAGCCGAACACCAAGGCGTTACCGTCACATATTATATGGGGGGCCTGTCCTAGGAGCTTCACTCAGGTACTGGTGCCAAGTGGTAATTAATGGTAAGCGTATTTAACTTTGTTAACGTAGCTTTTACTATTTTTCATATTCAATTTCATTTTTTATATGGTGCGGTGTATTGTGCATTACGAGAGTAACATATGGTGAAGGTGAGACAACTTTGGATTACGTGGTGACTGTAGGCCGCAGTCATACTCTTAATTGGTCATCTCTCCCTCCGTGTTATTACTCGTGTTTACCATCTTTGTCCCTTGGATATTTCTCATTTTTGACAGATCATCATATTGGTACTGTGGTCTGCCCCGGGTCAAGTGCACCCAATCTTCTGCAATCTGACTGTAGGAGGACAAAGAGGGCCAGAGTTCCTCTAGCTCGAACTTTAGTTGTTGAATTGGGACCTCAGCAGCAGTTCTCGTCACCAGTTGACACCTCGCACCCCTACACGTCAGTCAGAGATGATGATACATACAACGGTAGGGAATTAGCTTACTTTTTCAGACCCCCTCCCCGCTCAGCTCGTTGTCGCAGTGTGGGGGCTTCGTGGGCGGCTGCCGGAGTGTGATGCTCCTTGGGACAGTCCTCTGTCCTTTTCTAGCCTTGTGCTCCTGCTGCCGTCCTCTCCAATTCTGCTGGGCACCTTTTCCTTTTCCTTCTGTTTCGTTTATCTCCCCGCTCTTCTCCTATCTGCTTGCCGTTTCCTGCCGACCTTTTGCTCGTTCTGGTTCTTCCCTTGGACTTCTTCTATTTTGACGCCCGGGTGCTTGAGGAGGCATACTCATGCACCCGTAGAACTGCAGTACCCGACGTCGAGAGCGAGGGGAACCTTTTATTGTCAATCCCCACTTCGTCACTGAACCCGATCTCGACGGACTGTCGGTTTCTTAAGGTGGCATTTGTGGGGCGTATACTCACGACGCACCCCTAGGAGGCCCCGACAAGATCGGCGATTGCTTCTTGTTGGGTGTCCTGCCTCTAATTGTGGCTCCATGGTGGGTGTGGGGGCACATTCGTGAATGAATTCTTCTTTTCGTCAAGATGATAACCCCTGTTTCGGCTGCTTCTGGCTTACCTTCTCAGGCTCGTGGGGTGGGCGACCAAGCCCCCGAGTCGGTCCGTATTGGAAGACCGGGCTCTGTAGCCTCCGCTGCATTGGGCCCCGACCTTGCTCCTCCTTTGGCCTCTCTGACTCCTTCCCCTGGCTCCCCTCCCTCCTCTGTGGTTGGGTCGAGCCCCAAGCCCCCAGTGGTGACTACCTCGTCCCCTGGCGCGGCTCCTTCTCTAGTTGTAACTACTGCGCCTTTTAACCCCTCTCTCTCTGGGGGTTCTCACCGCCGTCCTCGTCACGGCCGCCCTCGCTCGATTCCTTCCAGTTCTGCTACCTATCAAGCCTTGTTTGGTCCCGCTTCGTGGGCCAAATATTTTGATCTCCTCCCTCTTGATTCTGCGCCTCCTGACGATTTCTCCCTCCATCGACATCTCATTGATTCCGTGGATGCCTCCATTACTTTCAACCCCACTCGTCTCGGTACACGTGTCGTTGCTGCTCCTTCTCAGGATGCTGCTTCCCGCTTGGCTGCCTTATCCTGCCTTGGCGAGACCCCCGTTCGGGTCTCGAAGAACGCTCAGTTGAATGCCAGTGTTGGCACTATTTTGCTCCCGCCCCATGTTGCGACCGGTGTTCGGGACCTGTGCGACTGCCACGACGATATTCGACATATCCTCGCTGCCCAGGGCCATTCTATTCTCCAGGTGGACACGTTTACTCGTCCCCCTCGTGGTAGTCGCCGTCAACCCCTCCGGGTTGTGAAGATTACCTTTGATGGTAGGACCCTTCCACCCTCTGTCATTCTTGCTGGTGCCAGGTGCTCTGTCCAGGAGTACATTCCTTCTCCTCGGCTCTGCAACAAGTGCTGGAGGTTTGGGCATGGTGCCCTCCGCTGCTCCGGGACTGTCTCTCTCTGTCCTTTGTGTGGTGGCGAAGGTCACTCTAAGTCGGAGTGCACTTCTCCCCAGGCTCGTTGCCTCAACTGCGGTGAGGCCCATCCTACCTTCTCCCGTGCGTGTGTCCTTTACAAGCTTGAGGCAGCCGTCCTCAACCTGAAGCACCGGGAGCGTTTATCTTTTCCTGAGGCGAGACGCCAGGTTCGCCGGCTCCCGCCTTATGCTACTATCTCTTATGCTCGCGTGTTGCGCTCTTCCTCTCCTCGTCCTTCCCGCCTTCCTCAGACTCACAACCGTTTCCGGGCCTTGGACCCTGATGCGCCCACTGCCCCCTCCTCTGTTCCTTTGGGTTCTCTCCCGAAGGATCCTCCTCCTGGTCCTCTGTCTGGGGTTCCCCTTCCTTCTACCCGGTCTGTCGTGTCTTCTGTGTCTTCTTCCTCGTCCCCCTCCGATCCTCCTTCCCATCCTCTTCCTCCATCTATCGGCTCTCCCCACCGCCTGTCGGTGCGGGCGGATGTCCATCGCTCTCCTAACGGCCGTCGTGTGTGCTCTCGTTCGGCTTCTCCTGTTGAGACACTGGAATCCGGTGCCCGGTACGTGGTTGCTGGGACACCGGTCTCTTTAAGTCAGAAGCGTAAGCCTGGCTCCTCTCCTTCCTCTTCCCCGGCGGGTAAGAAGGCTTCGCTTTCTTCCTCAGCTCCTCCTTCTGGCTCTGTTGCTTCTTCCCCTCCCGTTTCAGTGCTTGCGCCCCCTGTTCCTGCTATGGAGGTTTCTTTGGCCCCTGCTTCCCTTTCGGTTGCTGCTCTTGCTGGGGTGCGCTCCCCTCTTTCTACTCCCCCTCCTCCTGCTGCTGTCCTTGACTGCTCCTCTCCGTTGTCTCCTCCTCTTCCTCCTCCTCCTCCTCCGGACCCTGCCCGCCCACCTCTGATCTGTTCTCCCGTTTCCTTCCCTCCGTCTTTGCTCAGTTTACCCATGCCCCCTAACCCTGACTTTGCTGACCCTGATATTCTTTAACGTGCTCTGTTGCTCTTTCGCCTTTGTTTCTTCCTTGTTCTCTGTTTTTGTCCTTTCTCTTCTCGTCGTTGTCCATTCTTCAATGGAACGTTCGAGGTTATTACGCCAATTTCCTCGAACTCCAACTTCTGATTTCGCGGTTTTCGCCCCTTTGTGTCTGTCTCCAGGAGCCAATGCTTGGTGCTCGTCCTGGTCGTTTTCGTGGCTATTCCTTTCTCTCCCCCCCCCCCAGCCATTGCTGGGGCTTCTAATTCTTCTGCTCTCTTGATTCGGGCTGATGTTCCCTTTGTTCCTTTACTTTTTCCTTCGCCTCTCCATTGTTCTGCTGCTCGTATCTTTGTGGGGAAATGGTACACAGTTTGTTCCATTTATCTCCCCCCGAGTGTCCCGCTCTCTCTTCCTGATTTGAAACACCTCCTAGACTCCTTGCCGGAGCCTGTGCTCCTGCTGGGTGACTTCAATTGTCGTCATTCTCTTTGGGGTGACGTTCTGACGAATACCCGGGGTCGCCTTCTTGAGCCGTTTCTCCTCTCTTCTTCCCTGTCTCTTCTGAATTCTGGTGAGCCCACTCATTTGGACTCTCGGACTCGCACCCTTTCTTGTCTTGATCTTTCTCTCTGCTCTTCTTCTCTTTACTTAGATTTCACGTGGCAGGTTCTTGATGACCTCCATGGAAGTGATCATTTCCCCATCCTTGTTTCCTTTTTCTCTTTTCGCCCTTCCCTCTCTTTCCCTAGGTGGCAGTTTGCTAAGGCAGACTGGACCCTATTTAAACTCAGTGCTGCTCTCTCTGACCTCTCCCTTCTGCCTCTCTCTCGCGCTCTCCTCCTTTTTCATGACACTGTCTTCAACGCTGCCCTCCGCTCTATTCCTCGCTCTTCCTCTCGGGGTCCACGGAAGTGCGTTCCCTGGTGGAATGCGGACTGTGCTCGGGCTGTCCGCTGTAAGCGTGCAGCCTGGAAGAGGCACCGCCGTAGGCAGACGACCGATTCTTTTCTTTTCTTTCGGAAAGCGAGTGCGGTGGCCCGTAGGACCATCCGTACGGCTAAACGTGAATGTTGGGCATCTTATGTCTCAACAATTACATCCGAGACCCCTCTGGCCCAGATCTGGAAGCGTATCCGCAAGATAGCGGGTAAGTTCGTTCCCGATGTTTCACCGGTCCTTCACCTCCATGATACTCTTGTGGCGGACCCGTTGCAGGTCGCTTCCGAACTGGGTTCCCACTTTTCTTCTGTTAGCTCTGGTCATCATCTCCCCCAATCTTTCCTTCTTCGTAAACCTGTCCTTGAGTCTCGTCCTTTAGATTTCTGCACTCATCTTCAGCTTCCCTATAATGATCCCTTCTCTCTCTCTGAACTTCGTTCTGCCCTGGCCCTCTGCGGTTCTACGGCGGCGGGCTCCGATGGTATTCATTATGAGATGCTTCGCCATCTCCCTCCGAGCACGTCTCAGTATTTACTGAGTCTGTATAATCGGATCTGGGAGTCGTCGTCAGTCCCTGAGGACTGGCTCGAAGCCGTTGTCCTCCCTGTTCGCAAACCGGGGTCTCTGGGTACTTCCCCTAAGGACTTTCGACCTATTGCTCTCACAAGTTGTGTCTGCAAACTCTTTGAACGTATGGTTAACGTTCGTCTGATGTGGTTCCTGGAACACCATCACCTCCTCTCCCCTTCTCAATTTGGTTTCCGCAAGTGCCGCAGCACGACAGATGTCCTGGTGAGCTTGGAGGTCTATATTCGTACTGCTTTTGCTGCGAAGACCTCCGTTGTTGCCGTCTTTTTTGACCTAGAAAAGGCTTACGACACCACTTGGCGTTATCATATCCTATCTCAACTTCATTCTTTTGGCCTTCATGGTCGTCTCCCTCTCTTTCTCCGCAGCTTCCTCTCTCGTCGTTCCTTTCGGGTGCGCCTTGGTACCGCTCTCTCTCCCTCTTTTCAGCAATACGAAGGTGTGCCCCAGGGTAGTGTTCTGAGCACTACTCTTTTTCTGGTTGCCCTCAATGGTCTTCTTTCCTCTCTTCCTTCTGGTGTCTTCTCCGCTCTCTATGTCGATGATCTTACCCTTTGTTGTCAGGGTGATGATTCGCCTCTCCTTCAACGCCGGCTTCAACTTGCGATTGATGCCGTGTCGTCTTGGGCCACAGGTCATGGCTTCAAGTTCTCTACTTCTAAGACTTGTGCCATGACTTTTACGCGGAAACTGGTTGTTCTTCGCCCCTCTTTGTCACTTTATGGTTATCCCCTTGAATACAAAGATTCCGCGAAGCTTTTGGGGTTATTCCTTGACACTCGTTTGTCTTGGTCTCCCCATATCTCTTACCTCCGTGTTGAGTGCTCTAAGGCCCTTACCCTCCTTCGGGTCTTGTCCCATACTTCTTGGGGGGCAGATAGGCGCACTTACTCGTCTGCTTCTCCTTCTACTCTTCGCCGTCTTGATGCTTTGCACCATACTGGGTTGCGCCTCAGTTCTGGTGCCTTTCGTTCGACTCCCATCCTTAGCTTGTATGTTGACACTGGCTTCCTGTCTCTCCAGGACCGCCGTGATCGCTACTGTCTTCGCTATCTTGCGCGGTCCTTGCAACATCCTTCCTCTCACCTCTGTCGTGCTTTAACTTTTGCCCCTCCTGCGGTTCCTGTTCCTCTTCACCACCTCCCTCTTTCTGTCCGGTTATCTCGCCTACAGGATTCTCTCTCCGTTCGTATTTCTGATGTTTCTCCTCGTGTTGTTCCTTCTTTGCCCCCGTGGAGGGTCCCTCTTCCGCGGTTTTGTACTTCCTTGACCCGTGTCACTAAAGCTTTTACCCCTCCTACGGTTCTAAAACGCCTTTTCCTGGAGCACTTTTCTTCTCACTCCCACTCCGTTTCTGTCTTCACCGATGGGTCTAAGTCAGCGGACGGTGTTGGCTACTCTGTTGTTTTTCCTGATCGCACTTATATGTGTCGCTTGCCTCCGGAGACTAGCATCTTTACAGCGGAACTTTATGCTATTCTCTATGCTCTTCGTCTCCTGCTTTCTCGTTGTCAGTCTTCCTTTGTGGTTGTTGTTGACTCTCGTAGTGCCCTCATGGCTCTCGGGTCCTTTAATCCGGTTCATCCAGTAGTTGTCGAGATCCAGCATTGGCTGTTTCTCGTTCACAGTAAATTTAAGTCGGTTGAGTTTTGTTGGGTTCCCAGCCATATTGGTGTGTCTTTAAATGAGCGTGCGGATGCTGCCGCTAAGGAAGCTGTCCGCTCTTGTCCCATCTCTCGTAAAGGCATTCCGTATTCCGACTTTTACCTGGTTATCCATTCCTCAGTCCTTACCCGGTGGCAGGCTTCTTGGTTGTCTGTTACTGGTAACAAGCTACGTACTCTTAAATGTTGTGTTTCCTCGTGGCCGTCCTCCTTCCACCGTAACCGGCGGTGGGAAACAGCTCTGGCGAGGTTGCATATTGGCCATACTCGCTTAACCCATGGTCACTTGATGGAGCGCCGCCCTGCTCCTTATTGTCCTAGTTGCATTGTCCCTCTTACGGTCGTGCATGTCCTTCTTGAATGTCCTGACTTCCAGGACGAGCGTGTGTCTTGCTTTCCGACCGCTCCTCGCGGTCACCTGTCCCTCGATAGAATTCTTGGTGACTCGGATACTTTTGATATCGTTCGCCTTATGCGTTTTTGTTCTCGTATTGGCATCCTTGGTGATATTTAGCGCCCTCTGATTATTTTGCGTATTTGATGGTGCTACATAGCCTTCCCGGTTTGGTGCCTTCTTTTGATAATTACTTACTTACTTTTTCAGAGCACAAAAGTTCGCTAATTCTGTAAGTATCATATTAAATTCAGTAGGAAAAACTTGCTTTATGTCCTATAGAGACTGGGCAAGGTATGCCTACATCCTTGGACTACCAATTTTACTTTTGAGGCAATTAACTGTTTCATTTGTTTTCAAAACTGTTTCATTTGTTAGTAGGATTTTCTTGCCCTTATCCTCTTACATGAGTACCGGGTACAAGATTTCCTGCGCCCTTGATTTAAATTAATCATTTAACATCTTGTACTTAACTTTAATTGTTAAAGATCCCACAGGATAGGTATCAGTTGCCACGTTGTCCTGTTTCTGACATTCACTATAACTGAATATTCGTGTTACATTTATTTGCTAATTTCACCATGTTTCGTCTCCAAGCTTTCCGTGCAGATCCAGCAGGTGAAATAGGGACTTTAAGTTGTGCCAAGAGGACTGAATTACAAACTCTTGCACATGAGTATCAACTAGAAGTTCCCTACCAAGCCAACGAAAATGACCTACACAACCTGTTGCTGGATTACTATTTAGAGCAAGGTAAGATAGACTCTGAAACTCATGAAACTTACTATATTGCAGATAAAACTGATTTGGCAACGATGAAACTCAAACTAGAGCTGGCCAAGATTGAACGTGAGCAGCAAAGGGAAGCCCTCGAACAACAAAGGGAAGCAGCTGCCATACGAAGAGAAGAACAAGAACGTGAGATTGCCTTACTCCGTGAGCGGGAACAAGTACAGCTTGAAACCAAACGACGCGAGTTAGAGATGCAACGCGAACATGACAAGCAACAAGCGACTCTGGCTCTAGAGTGTCGTCAACGCGAAATCGCCTTGGAAACTTCACACCTCGCTCAACGCTAGCAAGCTACTGCCAATCTTCCCGTCAGTTTTAATATATCACATGCAAGTAAGTTAATGCCATCCTTTGTAGAAGCAGAAGTTGATGTGTTTTTCACCACCTTTGAAACCCTTGCTAATCAACTCAGTTGGCCTGTCGACCAATGGGCCACACTTCTCAGAGTCCATCTTACAGGTAGAGCTGCAGTTACACTCAGTACTTTGGCGTCTGAGAATGACTATCAGACTCTGAAACAAGCAGTGTTGGACGCCTACCTACTCTCTACAGAAAGTTATAGAAAGAAATTCCGTGACCACCTGAAGGCAAGTACCACTACCTTCCTCGAGTTTGCTAACACAAAACGGAGATATTTCATGAAATGGCTGGAAGCAGCACATGTCTCTACTTTCACAGAACTCGTCAACCTGATACTAGTTGAAGAATTCTTGAGGCGTGTGCCGCCTCCTGTCCGTCTCTACTTAGCAGATAAAGAAGAAACCGACTACCTGAAGTGTGCTAAGTCGGCTGACACTTACAGCCTCATCCACCGGCTGACACCCGAACCATCCTCCAGTAAGAAGTCGTGGTACAGTTACGAGAAAGTGAGCACCGATCAAGCTGGCTCGCAATTGTACTGCAAGTATTGTAGACTCTATGGACATACCATAGACAAGTGTGGTAAGTCTCAATACAAGGGAACCACTGACCCGAAACCCAAACCAACTCCTCCTAAGTCCGGTAAGCCTGTGATGAATGTTGGTGTTAATGTTAATGATCTTTCTCTTTTCAGTAACCACCTGTATACTGGAACTGTCTCTGCCAACGGTTCAAATCCGGAGGGACGTTTCAAATTGAAGATCTTGAGGGACACAGCGGCTCTTCAATCGATCATCTTGAAGTCGGCTGTGCCCAACATCGTCTATACCGGAGAAACTGTCTTCATCACTGACCTCACTGCTACCACTCCATACCCTCTCGCCAGAGTCCACCTGGATTGTCCCTACGTGAACGGAGAAGTCCAAGTCGCCGTCAGGGAAAAGCCTTTTCCCATGCCTGGAGTGCAACTTCTCCTATGCAACGACTTGGCAGAAGACCTGCAACCAAACCAACATGATCGTCATGGACAAACCCCAGGTGTGTAACTCTGTGCCAAGTAACCCTATTCTAGCGTATGTTCCAACAGAGGTTCAAGAGAGTGATGAAGTTTCTCCTCCGGTTCTCGTGACCACCCGTGCACAAGCCGCACGTCCACAGCCAGCTTACCCTACTGCTACCGCTGTCCCTCAAGACCCTCAGAAACTACCCCCGCATCTGACCAAGTTGGAGTTCCGTAAGTTGCAGAGGGAAGATCTTACTTTAACACCATTGTTTTTCCAGGCTGAGACTCAACCCGACAGTATTCCTGGGTTCTTCCTAGAGAACGACTTGCTCTACCGCAGATATAGACCCAGTAAACTGAAGGAGGAGGACGATTGGGCCAACATCGAACAACTTGTGATTCCTACCAGCCTGCGGCCCACTATTCTACACCTGGCCCACGGAGCACTCTCCCACTACGGCTTCAACAAGACTTACCATGGAATTCGTCAAGACTACTACTGGCCAGGTATGGTAAATAGCGTCAAACAGTACGTAAAACAGTGTCATACATGTCAGATGGCAGGCAAACCGAACATCTCCATTCCCAGAGCGCCACTGATTCCCATACAGGTGCCTGCGGAACCTTTCCACAGACTCATAGTAGACTGTGTTGGTCCTTTACCTCGGACCAGTTCAGGTAACGCCTATATCTTAACCATCCTGTGTCCTACCACCAGATTTCCCATAGCAGTTCCAGTGAAGAACATCACGGCTGCTACGGTTGTAAAACATCTATTGAAGATCTTCACTCAATACGGATTTCCCAGGGAGATTCAGAGCGACTGTGGTACCAACTTCACCAGTGATCTCTTCAAAAGGACACTGGAGGAGTTCAACATCAAACAGGTATTGTCCAGCCCCTATCATCCTGCTTCACAGGGTTCTCTTGAACGTAGTCATCAGACTATCAAAGCACTCTTGAAAAAGTTTTGTAGTGAAACCTCTAAGGATTGGGATAAGCAAATCGACCTTATGTGTATTTACAGAAGTCTCCCCAATGAGTCCCTAGGAGTATCTCCTTATGAGATGCTCTACGGCCGTAAGTGCCGTACTCCCCTTAAGGCTTTCAAAGACTCTCTCAGAGATGCCACCTTCAGTGAGCATCAGAATGTGCCCCAGTTTCTTCAAAACCTTCAACACATTCTAGAGAGAGTCCACCGTTTTGCCCATGATAATCTATTGAAAGCCCAGGAGAGGATGAAGACTCATTACGACCAGACCAGCAAAGTAAGAAAATTTAAGCCGGGAGACTTCGTCCTAGCATACTTCCCTATCCCAGGTTCACCTTTACAAAACAGGTTTTCAGGACCCTACCGCGTCAAAGAGTGCAGAAATAACAACAACTACGTTATAGAGACTCCAGATAGGCGGCGGAAAACCCAGCTGTGCCACGTCAACCTCCTGAAGCAATATAATGGTACTCCTCCCACTGTCCTGATTAACTGTTCTACCTTCACAGAACCCTACATCCACAGTGAGACCTTCCCAGCTTCTCCTCCCGAAAGCACTGACAAGGAGTCAGCGCTTTCTAATTCCGAAATCCTTAATGATCTTCCCAAATAATTTCAGGATAATCCTAGTGCACCTCTTGTCAAGATCTTCAGAGAACATCAGGAGTTGTTCCGAGATGACCCCCAAGAGTGTAATGTAACCCAGCACGACATCCAACTGCTCCCCGACACCCGGCCGATTCGTCAACCCTTCTACCGAATCAGCCCGAGCAAGAAGGAAGTCATGCGTGCTGAGGTGCAGTACCTCTTGGATCATGGACTGGCTACACCTTGTGAGTCCCCCTGGGCCTCACCTTGTATCTTGGTGCCCAAACCCCAAGGTAAGGTGCGGTTATGTACTGACTATCGTAAACTCAATCAAGTAACTGTCAAGGATGCTTACCCCTTGCCTAGGATAGATGACATCCTTGACGCCATTGGTAGTGCCCAGTACTTGTCCCAAGTGGACTTGCTTAAGGGGTACTATCAAGTGTGTCTAATGGAGCGAGCTAAAGAGATATCTGCCTTCATCACTCCTTTTGGACTTTTCAGATATGAACGCCTTCCTTTCGGACTATGTAATGCCCCGGCCACCTTTCAGAGAGCTGTCAACCGTGTCATCCAGGGCTTGGATAACACATACGCCTACCTGGACGATATCGTCGTAGCCTCCAGCACCTGGAGTGAACATCTGCTCCAGCTGCGACGTCTGTTCTCCAAGCTCCTGACAGCCGGCCTCACCATCAACCTGGGCAAGTCCACCTTCGCGAAAGGTAAAGTGCGTTATCTGGGTCATGTTATTGGGAGTGGCAGCCTAGCTCCGTTAGACTCACACACTCAAGCCATCCAACAGTATCCACAGCCTACCACCAGGAAGCAGCTCCTGCGCTTCCTTGGTCTTGCCTCCTACTACCGTAGGTTTGTGAGGAATTTCAGTACAGTTGCCACACCTCTAATTCTATTAACCAGTCCCAAGCAACGGTATAATTGGACCATGCAGCAAACCGTTGCTTTCGAACAACTCAAATTCCTCCTCTGTTCTAATCCCATTCTCGCCTCACCAGATATCACCAAGCCTTTCGTCCTTCATGTCGACGCCAGTGGTACCGGCGTTGGTGGTGTCCTGATGCAACAACGAGGCGAGGAGGTTCTACCTGTCAGCTACTACAGCTACAAATTGAAACCACACCAGAGGAACTACAGCACTATTGAAAAGGAGCTACTATCCATCGTCCTGAACCTCCAACACTTCGCTCCGTACCTACAAGGCGCCAGGTCTACCACCATCTTCTCAGACCACAACCCTCTCCGCTTCCTACATCAAGCCCAATTCACCAACCAGCGTCTTCTACGATGGGCTTTGTATTTACAAGATTTCAACCTGGAGATCCGCTATATCAAGGGTTCTGACAACACCATAGCCGATGCCCTCTCCAGAGTTTATGAAGTAGAAGCGACTCCATCTATTACTCCACCACATAACGACGTACTTCTTCCAGAACCGCAGGCTTCGGGGGAGAGTTGTGACGATAATCTCCTTCAAGAGATTGAGCCTGCTCTTCCCTCCAAAAATACGTCGCTACAAATATATAAAACTACTATGGAAGAAATGTCCAACGACAACAACATCTCCAAGGTTTGCCAGAGAGCAAAACGTCTGCAGCCAGGAACACCTGCTCCACCTCAAACCGCCAAACTACCTGTCTTGTCGCCGGCTCCTCGCTGATTGGCTGCGAGTCTAGCTGCAACTGCACTCCACCCACCATACTACTTGATGTCTGGGGCCGCCACGACCTCAGTCTTCAGAATATTCAGTGCTTTCATATGGTTAACACGTCTTCTTGGTAGACTAAGCTGTGGCTTACGTGTACTGAGAGAGGTGATAGCTTAACCACTGCACTGCGCAAAGCGCCTTTAGGCGCTCAGAGAGTTGTGCTTTTTTTTTTTTAATTTGGCTATATTTTAATGTTTTTTAATGTTTTCATTACTATTTGTGTTTTGAAATGGAAATAGTTGACTTTGGAAACATTTTGACATTAAATTTTCCTGAACATTTGTAAAAATAACAAAAATATGTCCTTGACAATGGCACCAAGACGTTTTTGCCGAAAATAGGTGAGCAGTGCAAGGGTTAAAGCCAATATTCGTGCACCTCTCATTTTATTGTATATTGCACAGCTTGTTATTGCTCACTTGTCTTAACGTAACTTTTCATTTTGTCATTTGATTATTCTTATTATTTTGATTGATTGATTTTATTATACTAATTTGTATGTCCATTTTATTCATGTTTTGTTTATCTAACGTAATTAAAATTCCATTGTTAAAATTTACTTGTGTTTTGTGTGTCTTCTCCTTACCTTACCACAGACGAAGTTCCAGATTTTCTATTTTTTTTTATTCTGTGACGAGGCCATACCCCTAGCTTTGAACAGCCGAAAACCAACGCGTTACCGTCACAATATATATATTTATATATATATATATATATATATATATATATATATATATATATGTATATATATATATATATATTTATATATATATTTATATATATGTCGTACCTAGTAGCCAGAACGCACTTCTCAGCCTACTATGCAAGGCCCGATTTGCCTAATAAGCCAAGTTTTCATTAATTAATGTTTTTTCGACTACCTAACCTAAACTAACTTTTTTGGCTACCTAACCGAACCTAACCTATAAAGATAGGTTAGGTTAGGTTAGGTAGGGTTGGTTAGGTTCGGTCATATATCTATGTTAATTTTAACTCCAATAAAAAAAAATTGACCTTATACATAATGAAATGGGTAGCTTTATCATTTCATAAGAAAAAAAATGAGAACATATTGATTCAGGAAAACTTCGCTTATTAGGCAAATCGGGCCTTGCGTATTAGGCCGAGAAGTGTGTTCTGGCTACTAGGTACGACATATATATATATATATATATATATATATATATATATATATATATATATATATATATATATATATATATATATATATATATATATATATATATATATATATATATGTCGTACCTAGTAGCCAGAACGCACTTCTCAGCCTACTATGCAAGGCCTGATTTGCCTAATAAGCCAAGTTTTCCTGAATTAATATAGTTTCTCTAATTTTTTTCTTATGAAATGATAAAGCTACCCATTTCATTATGTATGAGGTCAATTTTTTTTATTGGAATTAATATTAACGTAGTTATATGACCGAACCTAACCAACCCTACCTAACCTAACCTAACCTATCTCTATAGGTTAGGTTAGGTTAGGTAGCAGAAAAAGTTAGGTTAGGTTAGGTAGGTTAGGTAGTCGAAAAACAATTAATTCATGAAAACTTGGCTTATTAGGCAAATCGGGCCCTGCATAGTAGGCTGAGAAGTGCGTTCTGGCTACTAGGTACGACATATATATATATATATATATATATATATATATGTCGTACCTAGTAGCCAGAACTCACTTCTCAGCCTACTATTCAAGGCCCGATTTGCCTAATAAGCCAAGTTTTCCTGAATTAATATATTTACTATAATATTTTTCTTATGAAATGATAAAGCAACCCTTTTCTCTATGTATGAGGTCAATTTTTTTTTATTAGAGTTAAAATTAACGTAGATATATGACCGAACCTAACCAACCCTACCTAACCTAACCTAACCTATATTTATAGGTAAGGTTAGGTTAGGTAGCCAAAAAAAGCTAGGTTAGGTTAGGATAGGTAGGTTAGGTAGACGAAAAAACATTAATTCATGAAAACTTGGCTTATTAGGCAAATCGGGCCTTGAATAGTAGGCTGAGAAGTGCGTTCTGGCTATTAGGTACGACATATATATATATATATATATATATATATGTCTGAAAACTCATATGTCTGAGTATGGGTTCGAGTCACTTCTGGGGTGTGAGTTTTCAGTTGTATATAGTCCTGGGGACCATTCAGGCTTGTTTGCATATATATATATATATATATATATATATATATATATATATATATATATATATATGTCGTACCTAGTAGCCAGAATGCACTTCTCGGTCTACTATGCAAGGCCCGATTTGCCTAATAAGCCAAGTTTTCCTCAATTAATATATTTTTTCTAATTTTTTTCTTATGAAATGATAAAGCTACCCATTTCATTATGTATGAGGTCAATTTATTTTTATTGGAGTTAAAATTAACGTAGATATATGGCCGAACCTAACCAACCCTACCTAACCTAACCTAACCTATCTTTACAGGTTAGATTAGGTTAGGTAGCCGAAAAAGTTAGGTTAGGTTAGGTTTGGTAGGTTAGGTAGTCGTAAAACAATTACTTCATGAAAACTTGGCTTATTAGGCAAATCGGGCCTTGCATAGTAGGATGAGAAGTGCGTTCTGGCTACTAGGTACGACGTATATATATATATGTCGTACCTAGTAGCCAGAACGCACTTTTCTGCCTACTATGCAAGGCCCGATTTGCCTAATAAGCCAAGTTTTCATGAATTAATTGTTTTTCGACTACCTAACCTACCTAACCGAACCTAACCTAACTTTTT